>NW_010167819.1:0-24507 GCF_000695765.1 Mesitornis unicolor | reverse complement strand
AGTAATCAATCAAAATACATTTGCCCAGGTGAAATCCTGCTTGAGCCTAAATAATTTATCACAATAAGCATTTTCATAAGGAGTATAAAGTCACTATACACTTGATTCACACAGGACATAGCCCTTGACTTAATTTCAATCTTCACAAGCAGTTGAATGCAATGTGCAAGCTTTTTAAAGAAAATATATACCTTGCAAGTAAAAATTAATACTTAAGTAACAAATATACCATGGGATAAATATGTCACTGAAACACATGTCTGATGTAATTTAGGAGGTTTAAATAGGAGCAGGGCAAAAGGAATCTTGGTATTTGAGTGTACTTAATGAAATAATAATTGAAGATAAAACTAGACAGACTAAAATCAACAAGCACAAAAAGCCCTTCTCAGACTTCTCACAAGCACAGAAAAATGCACAATTACCTTTTTAATTTTTTTAATATCTGGATCCTCATCTTCCTGGTTGCCTTGATAAGGTCGCATTCTTTCTTTTGTTTTATTAAGAGCTATAATCTGACAAAAAAAACCCAACCCATTCATTAAATGCTTTTTCAAGTTAATGACACGCTTAGTTACAGAACAGAAAAGTGTTATGTCCTTCATCAAGCCCACCAAAGCACATATTTAGTTACAGTTCTCTGAAAACCAGCAAGGCTCTTGATCCAGATGAAGGAAGGACCAGGAGAGAAACCAAATGTGTGGTTCAGACTGTATCAGCTCAGAACCGCAGCAAAATTTTTAACATTCAATGAAATAGAGCAGTTTGGAATAGTCGACAAAACTGTCACAATGAAAGACAATGTATCAAGGATCAAAATCCTCATGTGAAGACAGGAAGGAAATAGTGCAATCAATGGTACCCATATTGCAAAGTCATGTGTCACCTTAAGGTCTCTGACAAGGGAATAATCAAATATGTTTAACAGTCCCCAATACTTCTAAGAAAAAACATGTAGCCAAGGGTTCATGAGGGGACTATTACAGATTAACCTTACTGGCTTCTGTTATTTACACATATATTACAGAAATATCGAAAATTATTACAATGCACAGTAAAACATTACAGCTTAATGACTGCTTGATGGCTTTGGCACATACCTCAGATTTAAGTCTTTCAATTTCTGTGTCTTGATCTTCAAGCTGATGTCGAAGCTGATTGGCTGCAATCTTTTCAGTCTCTACAATCTGGACAAGGTGAATGTACTTCTGCATTAATACCTCCCTTTCAATCAGAATATCTGAATAACTAAAAGGGAGAACATTTAAGTTAGTAAAAATAGCCAAATACCCCCTTATGAGATATTGGAAGAATAAACATTACACCAATTACAAGAAACCTGCAAAACTGTGTTTGTTTGGCTTAACATATAATGAATAGCTTGATCATAAATAATCCAAGCTTATAGAGTTCAATATCCATTTTAGACACAGGTGCTAGTAATACACAGTTTCCCAGTATTCATTTACCAATAGCAAGATGATTGCAAGATTCCTATTAATGCAATTTTATTTATTTTAAGGGCTCCTTTTTTTCCACCTTTAGGAAACTTGCAGGGACTTGCAGAGACTTGCACGGAGCCTCTGGTGCTTCCTCAGAACTATTTCTAATTCTTTCCACCTGTCAGATCTCTTTATGGAAGAATTCCCATCGTAACTGTTACTTTAGTTGGCTAAAACCTATTTTATTAGGCCAGTCTGAGATTATTCAAATCAATGCATTTATTCCAATTAGTAACAGGAACTATGGCATCAGTCTTTCTTTCAGGTCCTGAGTGGCAAACTGCCATTTATTTGTATTTTCCTGAAAAGGGACAGCATCCCTAGTGCAATTAGGTGTTACAGAGTAGTGACAAACACCATACTGGAAATACTGTTCACAACTTCAGGTAAAGAAGAAATCAGTTTCATCATCTGCAACATCATACTGCTCTTTCATGTGATTCAGTCTGTCTCACACAAATAATTTAAATGTGCAGAAAATGCACAGTCCTACAATGTGCTTGTTTGCTGGCCTTGATTCAGCAAAATCTACAGACATATACTGCCTCTCTACTTAGGATGCAGGAAGCTTGTTCCTCTGAGAGTTTACTCAGTTCAAAGTTTAAAGTTTTACAAAACTTTACAATACAAAGACAAAACTGGACAAAACATGGCAAAATGAAGCCCTGAATCTTTGACAAGAGATCTCTTACTATTTTGTGTTCTATCATTGAAAAAGTCAACATTATCTTTTTCCACTATCAAGTTAGCACAGGATTTGACTGAGGGAATTTTTGGATTGCACGTCTTTTCCTTTTAAATTTCTTTCTACTTATAAAGCACTCACAATAAAATGAACATTTGCTATTAAATACTGTGAGACTTTAAAAAATGTAATAATGTGCATTCTCTCCACTTATTTTTTTTTGTATATACTTACTGCCATTTCAATCAGCATTAGTGCAGTTATATACTAGAGGGGGCCAATATTGAGTACAGCTATTACATTTAACACCTAACCTGGAAAGCAAGCTTAGCTTTAAAATAATGAGAATGAGTTCCCACAGCTATCATAAAGTAAAAGATTTTCCACTTTGAATAGATTATGAAAAGAATAAGAAACTAATTAAATTCTATCACATTTATTGTTATACTTAAGCTACTGCAATAGTAATAAATAAATAAATAAATAAATAAAGCTCCAGGCATCTCTTCTAACAAGTAAAACAACATACGTACAAAAGTCTGTCATGAAGCAATCTGTATATTTTAACTGTGGAATAAACAGTAATAAAGTATGGATTTAGTTCTCTAAAATTGTTCAATAATAATCTTTTTTGTTTTGCAAGAATTCTGGGGTTTTTTTCACAAACCACAGCACTTAATCTCTTTGCACCCTAAAAGGCATTTGCACACAATAAAAACTGTCAAGTTAGAAACACAGTCAGCGCTTGTTCTTTTACAACGATAAGAGACATTAGGAGGATAAAAATATATATAACATATGTAAGAAAATGCATTCCTTAGTGCCTGCAGCACCACCTTGAATTACATTTAATATAAAAAGTAGTCTTTTCTACATAACATCTGATCCAGATATGTGACAAGACCTCTTTTTCTATTTATCCTTTTCAAAATTTTC
This sequence comes from Mesitornis unicolor, assembly GCF_000695765.1. Taxonomy (NCBI): domain Eukaryota; kingdom Metazoa; phylum Chordata; class Aves; order Mesitornithiformes; family Mesitornithidae; genus Mesitornis; species Mesitornis unicolor. The sequence continues at coordinate 21,384 of NW_010167819.1, read as the reverse complement.
TCAAACTTTTGATACCAGATGTTTCCAATACAGTATTTCACATACTCGGCTTAACAGTCATTGAAGACTGAGGAGAACAGCAGGACAAAGAACCACAAAGGGTGAAGAGCAGCTGCATTCAGAGCTGATGTAAGATTCAGAATAACACAAGATCTGATGTATTTCTTCCAATTTTTTACTTTCCTCTTTTAGGGGAAGAAATTTCACCCAGATTTTTCAGCTTCTTTAAATGCATTAAGCCAGACTTCCACAGTCGTGCTTTACTAAGGAACAAGAACTTTGCTATAAAAGATAGAAAATATTTTGTTCTTTTGAGATGTATTTAGTGTATTCTGGCTTTGTCTGTCTAAAATGTCAGTCTCAGCCTGGAAACTAAACAGCATTTCCTTCATTCCTATAATTAGCAGTATGAAGAGAAGTTAATTAGAAAAGCCTATGTACATCTACAGTAACTTTGAATAGGCTGTCAATTTTCCTTCTCAAAACTGCTACTTGCTCTGGGACAGGAAGAAATCACAGGATTTTGGCATAAAATTCACATACTTCCAACAACCCTTTTCATCCATTTCTCTGATGTACGAGTTAAAGATCACCATGCCTGAAGTGCTAACCTGTACATATAGGAGGCTTCCAAGAGAGCAGAGTTTCAATGCTGAATTGATTACACATGTACACAAAATCCTTTGAAAAAGAAAATTGTACTGAAGTGTTCAAATGTCAAAAGAAGATGAAATATTCACAAAACAACTTGTAAGCAGCCAGCCTACATCTAGTTCTCTGGCTTGGATATTGTTTAATAGAAAGAAGCAACTGCTGCAAACCACAGCTTTCTGTGAAATTGAAATCTCATTTTATTGAGAGAACCAATTCTATAAATTTATAATAATATGTAGTAAGGCTCAAAGACAGAGCATCCTGAAATCTAAGGTTATACCCATTTCCTACTATCTTCTGTAGAGATGGGGCTCCAAGCAGATCTTTCAAGAACCTTAAGCTCTGATTGACAACTGTCTGACACATGGAGACAGGCAGAAAATGAGAAAGTCTGAAAAAAATCATATAACATTTAGGCCACATGAGAGCTGACATACTCAGAAAAGGTAGGAAAAGTGGAGAACGTTTAATCAGTGCCACATTATTAAGGACTCCTTATTGTGGTAGAAGGCCAAGATAAAGGCTCCAGTAGTGCTACCAGCAAATATAACTGATTTCTGTATTGACCAGAGTTATGGTTCATTGGATATGAATGAATTGTATGCTATGCTAATTTTACTAAAGCTGCTCAGGCACCTGAAAGCACCAGGTATTGGACCTGGCCAGAACTACTTATGGTCACATCAAATCACCCTTTTGAAATGCAAAATGCAAATCCTAATCAACACTTTATGAAGACCAGGCAAGATGGCTCTAGGGGTCTAGAATGCAAAATAAATTGACTACATCTGCCCATACTAGCCACCTTCAAGCAGCTAGAGGACTCCTTACCAGAGGAGGAACAGCCTCCAGACAGGTTTGGAGTACACTGTCACATTAACAGCCAAACAAGGAATGAAAACAGTAAAAGTCGAAGTAGAACTTCCCTATGACTCTAATCAAGGTAACCTGGGAAAGTACCTGTACATGAGTATCATCAACCTTTAATGAACTTCTGTATGATGTGGGATATTGTCATGGTTTAGGGCTGGGCTGGCCACTAAATTCTGGTGTCAGGGTTAGGGGGGGGTTTGGCCACTAAATTCTGGCCAGACGCTCTATATTAACCACTCTCTCCTCTGCAGAAGGGAAGAGAAAAGAGAGTAAGAGAGAGAGGCTTTACAATCTGGAAAATAAACTAACAGATTTATTGAAACAATAATACTAATACTACAGGATAATAAAATGCAAATAGGGAAACAATGGAATATATATAAAAATACGTACAAATATATATAAAACCAGTATAAAATCTCTCCCCACCCTCCCCCAATGAGGATTACATCACCAGAGGCTCTGCGGAGCAGGGCACTGGAAAAGTCCCAGACCGGACCCAGCAGCAGGTGAGAGCAGGATGCAGGAACACACGAATCAGGATCAAAGGCAGAAGAACTAGCAGGGTTCTGCTCAGACTTTGGCATTGCAGGATCAGAGCAGGAGGGAAGGGGTGGAGACAGATGGAAGGATCCAAGATGGAAGGGTCGAGACCCTCATGATCCCTCAGCTTTATACTGAGTATGACGTATGTGGGATGGAACACCTAGTTGGGCAGTTTGGGGTCCACTCCTCCCCGTAGGTGCAGCTACGGCACCCATGGTGAGACAGTGGCCTTCTGATTATCACTCATAGCAATACATACTGTCTGGAAAAACATGCTGCTAGTTTCAACAAGTTCAACCACTAAGAAGAGACTGAGCTGTAAAGTAAAATCACTAAATAGAAAATTAGTTCTATTTAGCTCAGACAAGGACAAGATATCAAAGGGCAGCTGCAAGGATTACACGGCTGAGGCTTATCAGAAGATACAAAATTAAGATGGGCTTTCAGACGTGCATGGACAATGGTTCAAAAAGGCTGTGAAAGAAGTGTCTGATGATTTCCAGTCAAACAGGTGGGAAATGCCACTTGAACTTGTGAACAACTGCAGCAAACAGGACTAGAGAGTGGGTGTGTGGGTGTAGAATGTGTGATACTTGAGGAAGCATGAAAAGTCCACATTCCAAATTATTTTTAGTACAAGATCCTTTTAACTGAGGCAGGGCAGCACAAACTGGAACACAGACTCTTTCAGAAGGCTGGCCCAACCAACCACGAGAGGTTTTGTGCACCCAAACCATATCAGTTGGGAAATGGCTTGCTCTAGGACCCTGGGTGTGTGGGGAGGGGAACGCTGCCCTCTTAAGAGAGAGTGAGACAACCCTAAAAACACATCTCATTAACCAACGCATTACTTATCAGGCTCACAGTTAATACTAAAAGCAGCTGTTTCAATTTTCCTGGCACTCCTTTATCCAGGAAAATCTGACTATGGGAATTAATCTACAAACTGGAGGAGAAAAACAGTTTGACATCCACAGAGCATGATTGAGGGGATTTCAAATGTTCCCTTAGAAAACAACTACCACACCAATGACCTGAACAGCCATAGTTACCAGAATAATCATCACCTTTTTTGAAGTTTCATGTCTAAACTATCTGAAGTGCTGTCTGCAAAGACCTACAAGCTCCTATGCGGGGCTTAAGGAGCCCTTTGCAGCAGCACTGAGATGTTTACTCCAGGAACATAGCCCTCCTAGGGGATAAAGCAGATGTCAATGAAGTTCTGTGCGTGCAAGGAGCACAGAAGTTAGCCTCCTTTGGTAAGCAATGTTAGGGTGTGTGATAAAAGGCTGATCTTAACCAACACAAGGGAGCACAGAGGAATGATGACAGCTGTGGTAACCCAAATAACATGACCAAGAGAAAAATGTTCCCTGACCTGGCTGGTCCTGAGGCGATCACAAGAGAGCTATCAGCCCATGAAAGACCCATCTCCAGAAACAGGAAGGGCCACAATGCTAGGCAGGAGAACCTCAATAACCCAGTCAGAGAAATAAGCCTCCTACCCCAGCTCCTCCCAGGGCTATGACAAGAAAGCCACCAGCCTCATCAGCTGGGGGGTGAAACTCATCAAGATGAGATACTGGAGAAGCTCTCCAGATCACTTTTCAGGATGAGAAGGGTTACTGCCTATAGGGCTATGAAACTTAACATGCAGGGAGGAGCATTTTTGGATTGTACAAGGCTTGTTAGGGGATGTGTACAGGAGGAACCAAAGGCAGGAAAAGGGAGGGATCAAAGACCAGCAAGCTTGGGAAAACACAGGGATAAGGGGATAAAAGGGGATAAAAGGTCACATGTAATCAGGTTGATCAGTATGCTTGTCTGGTCAAGCCCTGCACCTGATCAGCACAGTCCATCTTCCCTTATTAAACTCTAAATTAAATTTCTAACTACTTTCCTGGGTGAGGGTACTCTGTGTACACATGCATAGAGCTTTAATTGCCAGCTACTGGAGTCGGTGCTCAAGGGCCACAGGTCCCTGTGTGCCTGCAGTGTCAGTAACCCACTGCAGAGTGCACATACATTGTCTGGGTGCGTACATCAGTATGGGATCACCAGTCACTGTCAAGCATGGCTAGCTAGTGGGTAGGATTAGCTGCTGGGAAGCCAGGTGTTGGAGATGCAGTACATCTAGGTTGGAGCATTAGAGACTCTGTGATTTGGCTACTGGTGGGCACAGGAGATCCAACCCAGCCACCGGAAATACCATGAGGTTGGGTGATTGACTCAGAAACTCACTTGCACATGTGTGCTTGTGACAGCTGGAGATGAAAAAGTCCACAGGCTAGCTACCAGCTAGACTGAGTGTGCAAGGCCAGTTATGGGAGAGATCACAGAGTCTGGGGCTGTGCACCAATTAACAGGGAATCCACAGTGCCTGTGTGTGCATGTGGTGTGGGTGTCTGAGCTACCTGGAAGTCCATGCGGTCCAGGGCCAGTTATTGGAGTAGGCTAAGTGTCTTAGACACTGGGGAATCCACAGTGTGCTGGGAAGGCAGGGATCCAAGTGTTATCTGTGAGAGATGGTGGCTGAGTATCAGCAAATGGAGAGGGACCATGGGCAGTGGGTACTTCCAGGTGCCAGCAACTGGGGAGACAGAGGACCAGGGCCAGCTTCTGATCAGAATGCATGGCCAGGCTATTTACTGGGGGCACCCATACTGTATATATGTATTTTTCCACTAATATACCTTCATCCTGACCAGTCAGAAAGGGGAACAGAATGAGGCCGTTGGTGTTGTCTGTGCCTGCATGAGTGCTGGCTATGCTGACTTGTGCAGCCAGCTTTGTTGGTATGTACATATGTGTGTTAATTTGTGTTGGAAATACATGCCCAGGCTCACTTCTCTTTCAACGTGGCCATAGGGAGCAGTGGCAGCCTCACCTCTGTCAAGATATCAGCTCCAACAACCCCTACCACTTCTGTGGTTCTAACTAGACATTATTTGTACAGCAGATACAAGATTGCTTTACCCGTGTTCTGAGCATTATTCATATTATACTCTCTGCCTCATTCCCAGCCAACTGGAAGCTACAAAACTGTGGTTATTATAGCACCAAGCCTCAGCTAATAGTTTCTCCAACAGCAAGGCATTAGTAGCAAGGCATTTGCTCTGAGCAAACCACACCACACTGAGCTTAAAACTGCCTGCAAAATCCTATGTGAAATACAGCCTGCATTGCCAAGCCAAGTGTGCCAGCAAATCTGACAGCAAGCTTTGTTTGTTTGTTTGTTTTTCCCAAATTGCCAGTTTGAGGGCAGTGGTTTCTTATATGCTTTATAGAGTGACCCAGGTGAAAGAGGCAAACTCCCCCCAAATTGCAGAGCACTTCTGCTCTCCCACATCCCTCCCATGCCTTTCCTTTTCTCCGCTGCAGTGAACACAGGCGTGTTGTATGGGTGTGCAGTGAACAAACATGTAGGAATGAGATGGATTAAAACTAAGCTGGCAAAAACTAAACAAAACATAATTCCTTTTAGTGAAAATCAGTTTCCCAGATAAGTTCACACTTGTGCCTGCATGAGAGAAGGACTGGTAAAGGTGTGGGAATTAATGGCTGACAAGAAAATGACTGTATCTTTATTAAACAAAAAGAAGCATAAAAGTTTTTGCATTAAACATGAAAAAAAAATTAAACCATAGAAGAATTTGTAAGAGAGGGTGAAAAGTCCACTTCAGCGTATTGAGAGTGAAACAGAGTTTTTTCATAAGAAGCTGAGTTCTGGAACAAAGCCCAAAATAGGACTTCCACATGCAGTCACTGATGGAGGACTTAGGATTTGCCAAGAATACATTCTCTAGCCCAGAAATGTAACTCAGAAGATGCATACCCTACTATGCCAGTCTGGCTATTACTGAGTGCTCAAAACACTGAGAATTCAAGTAAAACGGACAGAAGTGAAAAGTAGGTATGTGTGTGGAGCTCTTAATGGAGTCCCACTGAAATATACTGAATTACATCTCCCATTACAAGCTCACAAGCCAAATGACTTCTCTCAAATGAGAAAAGGACCCTACAAATGGGAACATGAGCAATGCAGCATGCAGCCACAGTGTGCAGGAGCCTGTCAACTCTTGAAGAGTTTGCATGGTACCCCCCAAATGACAAGCAGTGGCATACCACCCACAGTGAAATCTTCCAAGTAACAACAGACAATGTCACAGCATAAAATCCTTCAATTATGAATTTGCATATAAAGTATCTATTTATCCAGAGTGGGACATGGTGTGCTGTGAGATCGTGCTATTTTTTCAACAGTCTGTTTATAACTTGCAAAATAAATAAAACATTAAAGAGATTTTGATGGCTGCAAACACGTATTTGGTAAAAAGTCATGAAAAGCAATCCAAAATTAGAGTTTGTATACATCCACCTAAGAAAAAAAAAAAAAAAAAAAAGGAAAGGAAAGGAAAAAACAAAAACCTTCAACTACTTTGTCCCAGCTGAAACATGGATTACCACAGCTACTTGGGAGGATGAGACCCTCTGGAAAGCAATTAAATAATTTCATTTCACAAATACCAACATATTCACACAGAACAGGACGTTCCTAGGGCTGTTTTCAATTTAAGGGTAGGAGGAATGCTCTCAATACCTCCTAGACATTTTACCTAAGACACCGGAGATATTACAAAAAAGTATCTTCAAAGGGTTACAGAAAATGTCATTTAGAAATTCAGAACAAAAGTCTGAGAGAAGGGTCAGAATGTCTTAGGCTAGCCTCAAATAAACAGTGACACTGAAGAAGTTGCCAAATCTTGTCCCATTTGTCGAAACCACAAACAAATTCAAGGAAAAATGTCTAAATCATGATGCAGGCAAAATTAAATTGCTGAAGCAAATCTGTTTTATTTGGTTTAATTAAGTTGGCAAGAAAAATCTTATGCAATATGCTAAAACTATTCTTTTCACTTCTCACTTCTTTTTTATGTCTCTTTGGTAAGACCCAGTGGTTAAGTAACTAATTATGCAACTCCAAGTTGTTTTGCTAGATACAATGTAAAACAAATAAAAGCAGTTTCCACTGAAGTAGAAAAGCATCAAAACCATGAGGTAACTACAGTAGTGTACAAGACTGTATGTTTAGCAACTAAATTTCAGATTTTTTTTTTGTCACTTGTTGATATTTTGCTCAAGAAAAGAATACTAGAACAAGAAAAGTAATTTCCAGGTCCTTGAAAAATTTCCAAAGAAATTTAGAGACCTATGCAAAAAAGGAGATTAAGAAAATCCCCCAAATTACATAGAGTCCTGAGACTATCCTTCACAGTTGTGTCCATATTTCAACATTATTAGGACTATCATTTGAGAAAGGCAAAAATAAAGGGGAAAAAGTCAAATAGCAAAAGGAACAGAGATAAAAAGACTGATCTTGCTTACAACAGAGATCCATTTGTCTGCTGAAGGCTATCATGGTAACTTTCTGGTGGAGTCAAAATTCAGCCACCCCGACCCTGAACCTCACAACTTTCTTAGCAAGTTTAGGTTGTCAAGATTTTCAACTGTGTGTTGTTTAACATTGGCATCATCTTCTGTTAAGTTCTGCCTTGAAAAATTCATGTGCAATACATTTATGGACTGAACTACCCACAGAGAAATTTTAATTCAGTGTTATGAAGTTCTTCTTTCTTATATGCCTTTTACATCAGGCAACAGACAAGAAGAAAATTATCCTGAGAACAGGGAACTGTAGCATTCCACTTCTCCAGAATGCCCTTACCACAGGGCAAAAAGTCAGGCTCCTTTCTTCACCTGCTGTCAGTCATACTGCATGACAGAAATCGACCCAGATCCAAAGAGAAGGTGAAAAGCTTCTTCCTCTCCTCCTTCCTCAGTTATACAGGACTGTCTGCTGGTAGGCATGCTCTCCTGGGATAGGCTGAGAGTTCAGAGCTTCATAGCTTCCCAAATATTGAAATAATGCAGTCACTGGGAGGGCTACCATACAAAATATGGGTTCATTTAATAACATAGACCAGCAGGTGCTTTCCAAGAAAGGAGAACCCATTCAGTTTGGCACCAATCCCAAGAAGAGGATCCAGATCCTGAGACTGGATGCCCAGACCACACAGGACCTGCAGCTTCAGGGCCTCACTTCACAAGTTCTAAATTAAAAACTATGAACTGGTGGTGTTCATTTTTATTTTTAAAGCAAAATCACTTCTGTTTACACGGCTCATGTCCTAAGCAACTCAAACTGCCTGGTGCCTTGTGCATTACCATGGCACTGTGGAATAGCTGAGGTGATTGTCTGTGAGAGGAGGCTGAAGAAAGTGCATTTCAGCAAAGAAATTTGCCTCCACAAACTGTTCCACAAACCTTCAGTTAGATGATTTTTCACTTAGATTATACTGTAAAACTTGCCCATTCACCACAGAGAACTTTTCTCTGGGAAAGACTGCTGCATGGCTGGAAGTCCTACCTGCCCCTTTTCACAAGACTGATCTTTGTTCAGGACTTCAGTTTCAAAGCAGAAATTTTATTTGTTGCACTTTATCATCATAATGGTTTGACTTCCTCTTTCTTACATTTATTTCTGTGTAAGACCTTTTTAAGAAACATTTATTTATTCTTTTGTCATATGACATATTTCTTCAATCAAATAACGCACTTTGCCTCTAACATAGGACTAATTCTAGGAGTTGTTTCCAACAAAAGAGTATTCTTCTTGAACTAATTTCAACTGGAATGCAATCACTCATGAATGATAAAATTCAGTGATATGAGAATGAAAAAGGCACTTTTTCCTATAAATGACCCATAAATTGCAAGCAATACACATGTGATGCACTGTAACTTTTATTTCTGTTTAGAGAGTGAAGTTAGATTTTCGATTTATTATCAATTTATTTACAATAAAACAGAGTTGAGGATTAAAAATCAGGTTTCATACCTAGCTTGGTGAATAGCTTCGACCCATTCATCTCCATCAACTTCATCCTCACAACGGAGCTCCAGTGGCTTCTGCCCTTCATGGCCAAATAGAACAGTAAAGTAATGCTGCAAATTAGAACAAGGAAAAAAAAATGTTCAGAAACTCTTTTAAATACATTAGATATATAAGATTAAAAAAACCAAACAACCTAGTCTTGCTTTTTAAACACAGCCCAGAGCATTGCCAGCCTAGGAAGAAATGTTTTAAGCTATTAGTCATTGAAATTGAAACTGTATCCTTAACACATTCCCAACACATTACACAAGGTAATAGCTTTAATGATACTTGTAGTAAATTATCATTCTTAAATTCCCATATAGAAGGGACTGAAGTGGGGTCTCCGTAGTTCTTTTTCCCTTGTATTTTTTCACCTAAGGCTTTTCTTAGATGCCAGCACCAGATACCAAATCTGGTACTGCCACCACTTCTTCACAAGGATGCAGAAACACAAGAAGTGTCATATTGTTTGAGATTATTTCTTATATGAAGAATTTTGTCCATGGTATGTTCCACAGAACTTCAGGAAAGTTTTTGTTACTTCCAGAAGGTAGTAACAGTAGTAATATCTAGTGGGGAAGGGTGAACTGCCAGTCATCTACCCTAAAACCAAATTCATTAGGTTTGTTACATATGACCTTACCTTGCATAGCTTGCACACTAACTTACAGCCAGGTAGCACACAGAAATCTTCTAATTTAGATGAAAATAGGTGAGAAAATATTATATCTAAACACCAGCTGTTTCACAGGCAGAGGGACCAGTGAGGGACCTACCCATACATACACCAATCTGGTTACTAGGCTAAACAGCTAAACAGCTTTGCATGAGATCACTCAGTCCTCTTTGTTTTCTTGAATTTTCTCAAACCCTCTTCCAACTTAATCCCAATTAACAGAGAACCAAGTACAACCACACAAGGTAGCAATTACTCTCCAGGATCTACCAGCAAACTCCAAACTGCTCCAATCAGTAAGTGAGGTACATAGTTTGCCTTCTCCCACACCATTAGCCATTGTTTACAGCCATAAGAAACCTGAAGTGATGTCAACAAACATTCTGTTTTCCTTGTTAAACCCACAGCTTGGCTGAAAAAGCCTCTCTGAGCCAAACATGGTGCTGGAGACCAAGCAAACATAAAACACCTCAGAATTAGAAGCCATTTCCAAGGCAGGAGGAACACAACCATAAACAGAAACAGAAGGGATGAAATTTTACCTACAGAGAATTGGCTGTAGATATTGCCAACACTGGTAATGAATTTTGCCCATATAAAAAGAGAGTATTTCAGCCACTTATTTGCCCCTTCCAAAGCATCTGGCAGGCTGCTGTGCATGCACAAGACACACATTGCCTGCACAGTGTGCACAAAGCAGGTTCGGTACAGCTCAGATGCACTGGATTCACTGCGTTGGCACTCGCGCTGTCTGTGCACCTGTATTTGCATCCAGGTTTGTGCCTGGGGACCTCACATTTACAAAACCCAGCTGCCTCTGTGCATCTGAGTACACTTCAATGTTTGGTTTCTTTTCGAGTAAAGTGAGTACATATGATGGCATTCCATAAAGAGAAAACTATTAATCTATGCGTTATATTAACTCACTAAAAATAGCTACATGTATACGAAATATTTTTATAATAGAAGACCAAGGTACTGCAGGATTAGCAACAGACCAAGAAAACAGAAAACAAGGCAAAATAAGGAGCAGCATTCACATTTGGCAGGCTTTAAAAGGAAGTCCAGGTTCAGATTCATTACATTTCAGAAACAAAACAACTCCAGAGCACAGACGAGGATCAATAAATCATTCAAAGGACAATCCTATAAAACTGTGGGTTTTTGACAGTGCATATCACTTAAACCTGAATGCTATTAATAGAAAGAATCATTTAATGAGGTTCATAGGATTCCCCATAGCAGTAACAGATAAAAACTTTTAAAACAATCCAGTGCAGCTGAAAACAAGCTACAGGACAGTAATAAATGCAGCAAGATTACATACAGATGTGCTCTCTTTATAGACTGAAATAGTCTATTTCAAAAAGTACTTTTAAAGACAAATTCCAGCATCAGCACCATCTATCAATTATTTACCCAGAAGTAGTCAACTTCAGAGTAAGCAAACTGCAAGCAAAATATCATAACATGCCTCTAATAAGAATCTCTAATAAGTCATCCTTGAATTCTCTTTTCAAAATAAATGTTGCTCATTTACAGAACTAATTTACCACAAGAAAATAACATACTATCTGTGATGCCTTATTAAATTTTCAAGTTGGTAATGTAGGTGTGTGGGCCTGTATACATACATAACTATTTTTATACATACAGATATATCATTTTAGCGCAACTATTCAACCTGCTAAACAGCTCAGCTTCCACATCACTGCAATTTATACAGAGTACACCTCTCTGCATACACAGTATTAGTGTCTTGAAGTGATGACAGTAAATCTTTAAGACCCATACGACACACTTACATCAACTACCCTCATCATCATTCATGTCTGTTGGACTAGTGGGCCATGAAACTCATGTTTCAAGTTAAGCTCATTGTTCAGTTGGATAATTTTGTTATTATTATGTATTCTGAAAATTGTCAGACCCATAGAAAATAAAACGAACATTCTTCATTTTTATATACAACAAATTCAGGAATCTCATTTTAAGGCATCTTTTCAGTATTCAGGTATGCACAAGCAAAATTATAAGTCTGAAAATTTTTTTGGGAAAGTTACACACACCTTGCACAGGTATGGAGGCACTATCTTGACTGACAGTCAAGGAAAGAACAAAGGGATTAAGATGCATTAGGAATATTGCTGTGTATCGCTTATCCAACTCTTATCTAGTGCTAATCAGAGTTTCAGTGAAAAAGAGACTGTGCAATGAGTTGACAGGCACCTGCAATTCACAGATGAGACTGGGACAAAATTAAGAGCCTGAGTCAAAGAAGTCCTGTATCAGAGTACACTGGTTGTTATGCTGGAGCCCACACTGACAGCAGTTCACACCGTAATTTTGTCCTGATAAAACTGCACAAGTGATGGCTATATTCAAAATAGGACAGCAAAAACTCTTAAGTTGCCATGCTTTTCAAGAGAAAAAAACCAAGCATTGTTTAAAAAAATCAAAACAACAAACCCACAAAAAACCCCCACAGTATGTATGCTCCATAACAGAAACACCTCTTTTAAGGCAGTTATTTTCATCTATACAGACTAACTTTCCCAACAGAAGCATGCTGTTCTCCCTGTGCCTGATGAGCATTTGCTGTTTATGATGTGAGAGTCACCCCAACACAGACATCACACTCTCCAACACACAGGGACGGTCCCACAGTACATGCTCCTCCCTCCTCCTTAAATGGAAGCTGCAAAGGACATCTCCTACCCTATCTGTTATCTCCTATTCTCTGATAACTTATCACTGTGTCTCCTTCATCAGTTACTCCTTTCCATCTGGCAGCAACCACAGTAATCCAAGATGTCTTTTCCATTTGTAAATATGTGGTGATGCAACAATTTAGAGCTCACTGAAGGACCAAGGAGAATGAGCTCTCATCTCCCCATGGCGGTGCTGCTACCTGTCATGAGCAGAAGAGCTCCTGTCCTAGATAACACCACTGCTCGACAATTCCTACTGCAAGCTCCTTCCTTCAGCTCCTCATAAATTTGGTCAGCGTTGTATGTCAGGATGGGGAAAACCTCATACTGGAGAAACAATGCATGTGTCAACAGTGACTTTGTTATCTTATCCTACCATCAGTACAGTATATAAACATTTAAACTGGGCTTCAGTGGACTCCTCAGTGACTACCAAATTTTGTTGGACTGTGGGCTTGTAAATAATTATAGTATGGTAATAGTTGCACAGTCTTGGTTTAATCATTCAATCCAGAACTTTGAGAGTATTTTAAAAAGAAAATTCCAGCTGTCGATATTGATAAGAATGAAGACTATCAATGCAAAACAACAGTGAAAAGTTAGTCTCTGTACCAAGACTGCTACCAAAAATTAAGAGCCTTAAAAGTCTGTCTTCAACGTGAGCTATGAGGAAGCTTAATCATGTGCTGTATCTTTAAGGCTTATATTAACGACCTGATGTCTGCACGGGCATGTTAAAAAAACCTAGAGGCTGAAACAAGTGGGAGAGGTGATAATTAAAATATAAGATGACAAGCCAAAAATATTTCTCATTCTTGACTTCTAAAGACATTTTAATTTCAGGATCTGGAAACGTGCATGCAATCTCAAGCACTAGTAAATTACCGGGCAGAAGAGGACAATCACTGCAGCAATTCAAGATTCCTCAATAATTCTTGAAGGAAAAGCAGCAAACTGCAGTTTAAATCAAAGCAGCTTGTTACTATTCAAGGACATGTTAACTCACAAAGTTTTCAGATGTCTTCTACTGAAGGTATTTTGCCCAGCTTCTCAAATACAAAACATATGTGTACTTTCTATTTCTTACATCCTGGGGAAAGGGAAGAAAAGGAAAGGAATATAACTGGAAGAAGGCAGCACCCCTAAAAGGGAACAAATGCAAAAGGATGTGTGTATGGGGGTAAGAGAAAAGTCTGGGGAAGAAGACAAAAATCCCTCCCTGTCGCTGGACCAGCAGCATGCTAGTGGAGAGTATTGTGTTTTGAATCAAGGGCAGGCAAATGCCAGCGCTGGGTTTTGCCATGTCCTGAGACTTCTTGTGCCGCTAGCACTGGCAGAAGAGTTGTAGCCCATTCCTGTTAAATTAGGATGAGAACGGAATAATGACAGGAAGGTGAAAACCGTGACAATTTTTTTTTAAGTTTCCAAGGGATGTTTACAAAAAGCCAATACACTTCATGTTTATAATACAACAATTAGTAGAAGCTATAATGAGAACAGGATTAATGGACATCAGAATTAGTATGATGGACTTGGGAAGAGGAAGTATGGCTTTTGTAAAAGGATGTCATCTTCTCTGAAACCCATGGAGATCTCTGAAGGAGTCAACAAGCATTTGTATCAGGATGATATGGTTTTGAAAACACTTTTGATAGATTTTTAAGGAAGTGCTTAAGCATCTAGAACTTACAAGAAAAACATCCCTCCACAGAGAAAAAGAAAAAACAATCTGATCAAAGGTAGGAAACAGAGCTGGAATGCTGGAGCATCTGTCAGGTCATACAATGGGAAAAGGTCATCAAAGGACTTACTCCAGGAATTGCATTGAGGACTGGGACAGGCAAACAAAGTTTGTTAATTATTCAAGATAGCAATGGTAAGAACCTACTATGAAGAACTGCACACTCAACACGCTGGAGCTGTTTGACAGCAAAACGGCAGATTAAACCCGTTGTATGCAAATGTAAAGTAATATATGTGAAGAAAAACATTTCAAGCTTCACATGTGAAAATATGGGTTCTGTGCTTGGTGATACCACTCAAGAGTAAGAACCTGGAATAATTTCCATGAAAACACCAGCCCAATGCTCAATAGCTGCCAAAAAACCAAACCAGAGTGCTAGGGATGACTGGGAAAGAAACTTAACACAGTAGACAAGGCTGTTATGCTATGAAACGTCTTGAATACTGTGAGCAATTTTGGACCTCCTATCACAGATATGGCAACATAAAATGGGAATGGTTCAAAAAACTACAGAATTGGTATGGAAAGGCTTGCATATGTCTGAATCAGATATCCATATATGTCAAAACTTAAGCTGAGACTCTTCAGTACGAAGACAGGACTAACTCTGGGGTTATAACTTGGGTCAACAAAAATCACAAGGGATATGCAATGTATAGCTAAGGATCCACTGCTCTACTTCTCCTCCAATAAAAAAAAAAATCTATTAGATGAATGTCATAGAAATCAGCTTCAAAACATAAGTGGTTCTTCGCGCAACTGGTAGTAAACTGGTAGTGCTCCTTGATAAAGGTAGTGGTAAATGCAGTGTCAATGGTTGCAGGAAGATAAGAGAGTTCACTGTATAGACACTGTGGGCGACTGAACACAGAAATATTCAGAATTCAAATAGTACTGAAGCTGAAAATAATTGGAAGCTTAAAGTCATCCCAGAGGAGAGGGAATGGAAAAGTAAATATGTACCTAATCTGATGCCCTTCCTGCCATGTCCTCATGGCCACAATGTGAGATAGGATATTAGACTAGTTGGACTTCTGTCCACTCAAACAAAGCCTATCTCATAGTCTTACGGGAGCTAATTAAAATTCACTTGATGGTATGTGAGTCTTTTAAACCCTTTAAATTGCTTTAAACTTCATTATAAACAAGATACATTGGCATTTTCATGAAGTGCTGGCTCTTACTAATTGTCTGCTTTTTCCTTGCATATTTCGGTTTTTATTTTCATTCTTTAGAAAAATACAAAGGTAATTTGCAAAACTGGTAGAGAACTATTGCAGTATTTCAGCTAATATGTTTCTTTGTGGTGTCACCCAGGGATTAAGGGTTTTTTTTGTTATCTTAATGTTACTTCATCACCTCAGTAGATAGAAATCTGGTATTGAACAGGACTACAGACAAAAAGCTTCAGGAGGTAAATGAAAATAGAGTTTTTATTTGCCAGGGCACTGGCTCAAGAATACATTAGAAGGCATTGTTTCAGATCTGCATCTCCCACACTGAGATTTAGAGATGGGCTCTGCTACTTACTCTGGGTTTAACACTATGTATAGTGTTAAATATACAAATATATACTCTCTCTGTGTGTATACATATATATATATATCCCATATATTGTAAGGTAGATGAGACGGATTGGTGCCTTCTCTCTTTAACCAATATTGGATTAACCAAGTTACAACCTGCTTCTTAAAATCTATTCTGGCATCTGACAGTGAATCACCTTCCTGAGCCATTTTGCAAATACTGTCTGGGCCAAAAGCAATGGCATTCTGAGGTAATTATATTTAAATATGCAATAAACAATTTTGGAATTAGGGAGTTTATACATAAATGTACCCTGTTTTATAAACTCTTGCTATATCAGTAAAAAAAAGCAACTATACCCAACTTGCATGTAAAACAGAAATAAAGGAATACACAAAGTTCACTGCAGACCTTAGCTCTTCTGCAACTCTACTGGCTTGCATCAAAACTATGCCAGGTTACAATGGTTATAACATTTGTTTTCATGGATGAAAGAATCAGGTTAATACAGTCCCATCTGCTATATTTTCAGTACAGATTGTTTGTACTTCAGCAGTAGTTTAACAACAGGGAAAAATTCTGTCACACAGAATGAACTTCCACATAGTAATGCCTACAGGAATGACACAACACAGTAAGTGCAGCTAAATTACTCACTAATAGCAAACTGAACATGGCTACCACCATCTCAAAACGCATTTGATGCTGTTCAGTGGGAATTTCCTGCCAGAAACCACAAGATGCTTGCCTGGAAGACTGTGCGTTACCCAGCTGCAGGACATTTTTCCCTCTTCTCACAACATCCAGTACCGCTGCTGTGTCCAGGGCCTTGCATTGAACATTAATAAGGTCAAAAATGAAGGTATGGGACTGGAATTCAGGAAAGTTGGTTGTATTTTGTTAGGAACTCTGTAGATGAGACAGGTCTCCTAAAGGCTTTTTTGCAACCAACCTGGCGCTTGCATTGTATCACCATGCTTGAGTCTGACAGAGCAATCCATAAAGCCCCTGATTTAACTTTTCAGAGACCAGAAAGGCTGTATCCTCAGTGACAGTATATTTGGTAGTAAACATTCACAGTGTTCCCAGAGCTGCTGCCTTTCTGCTTATCCTTAGCCTCTCCTCCCACGTGTAAAGTCTTCGCAGACTGGCACTGATACATCTTCACATCTAACGTCCTTAGATGACTGATGTAGTAGCTATGTCCCAAGGATACTTTCTGTAGACTGAATTTCTGTGAAGTTGAAAGTATTTTCTACAAACCACAGTCAAATCAAATGTGCCCAAACCAGGAGACAGACAATTTCTCCCAGTACCTAATGGGGTAGATATCTGGCTGTTCACCACTGAATAACCTCAATCTCATTGCTAGGATTCTCACCTTCACTGGAGAAAGGGGACGGCATTCAGGTCTGCAGATCTCATTTTTCAATAAAAATCTCTAAGTTTTAGCTACCACTTGTTGCCTTAGATTCCTTCTGGTCTTCAGTTTCTTCATAATATATTCCTTTGCAATGGCTTGCAAAGGGAAAATAACCTCCTTTGAAAGAGTTAGTTTTAATCGTAGCTTGAGACATTTTCAGGACACACACATTCAGCCTGTATGTGGAGGGTTCAACAAATAGTTAGGTTGGACCATGACCTTCTGTTTGTGGTGCAGATGATGGAAAAGGAGCATGGAAATGTCATTGTTCCGACCGATGACCCATTCCAGCACAGAGGCTGAGGGCACAGCTCCTCACTTCTTGCCTCTTCCACCATTGCTCCTTCACTGCCTTTCCACTGGGGCCAAAGCCAAGTGAATGAACATTCAAATTAATCCAAGTTCTGGTCCCTCCCTGAGCAAGGCACAGCTAAAGGGAATAAAGATTACAGCCCTACCAGATAACTAAGCACAATACAGCTCTATTTGTCAAAGTGACAAAGGAAGGACAGATTCAGGAAATATATAGAAAGAGACAACAGGGAATACTGCAATCAGTGGAAGTTTTATATATTTTTCAGGAATTAGACTTCCTGTGTTTTGTTCTTTTTTTACGCTGTCTCAGTCCTTCACCATTCTTAGCAACCCTAACCTTTCTCCATGCACTGATAGCTTTTCCCTCCTTGTCCAAACAACAGCTGGAGCACCTGCTATTCAGCTTTCTTCTCTGAAATCTGGTAACAATGCAGAGGTCCTCCACATGAATTTAGCTATAAACTATCTTTGTATTTGTTTTGCCCCACTGAAGACATCTCTGCATTTTAATTAAAAGATCAGACTTCAAAGGCCTGAAGAGGCATTTATAACCTTCTAGTCTGACAACTTATGTAATATAGGCCACTAGACAGCTCCTGCATCAAACATACAGGATCAGGGTGAGACACAGACCTTCTTTAATCAATCCTAACATAAAAAGTAATGAAAAACCCACCTGAGCCCATGTTCAATTGTTCTAGGTATTAAATTACTCCCAGTACTAAAAACATGTAGCTTCATTTTAAATAATGAAAGATAAATGATTAAATTATATAATGGGCCTCAGATTTGAAGATTGTGTCCACACAGTGTGTACTGCAAGCTTGGAGGCTGGGTTTTTCAGTAAACACTATCACATATGCAAAAAAAAAAATTAAAAAAGTATACCTACCCAAAAGAATGCATATAAACAATTTTTATAGAACAAGTAATTCTGAAGTATTAATTTCTAAGAGGGAGACTAATTGGCTGGCTTCCTAATTATATTCTGAAGAGATGCAAACACAGAATTTATCATTTTTAAAGCTCTATACAGAGAGTAATTAATCTTCTAACTCCTCTACAAGGTAAGAATTATGGTCCCCATTTCAGATACAAGGATATGTGCAAACATGCCCAAATATAGATCATCTAAAAATTAGTTCAACTCAAGATTGCTATAAACATAGCTTCTCTCCCTGAAGTGAGCCAACATGTGATAAGGAAGCAAGAATAAAGAGTCAGCACATCCTAGACCTCGTTACATCTCTGTTAAATATAATAATTTCTATCTATAAACAGTTTCAGAAAAAACAAACACTCGAAATTCCAAGGGACTGCAGTATTCTGTGAAATGACGGATGAGAACAGTCCACTCACCAGCACCACAGACTGCCAGGGCTCTGATGGAAAACAAAAGACCACCGCAAAGAGCCACATACCATCTTTTCAAAACTGTCTGTTAAATCTGAATTTTATGACTTGGAAAAATGTCTTTTTGATGCCACCACACTTACTGACTGTCCTACCCTGTGGTTAACTAGCCCTAGCAGTTGGAGCCTGGATATACCCCAGTAAAAACCTTGGGAAGAACAGTCTAGTTTTAAGCAAGAGAAGGTTATTCCAACACCAGAAGCATGTTGTCCTGCCTACGCAGTCCTATGTTTACTCATACTCCACCAAAAGGAGCACTGGCTGGTGATGCCACCACACTTACTGACTGTCCTACCCTGTGGTTAACTAGCCCTAGCAGTTGGAGCCTGGATATACCCCAGTAAAAACCTTGGGAAGAACAGTCTAGTTTTAAGCAAGAGAAGGTTATTCCAACACCAGAAGCATGTTGTCCTGCCTACGCAGCCCTATGTTTACTCATACTCCACCAAAAGGAGCACTGGCTGGTCTATCCACCCAGGATCAAACTCAGGAGGCCAGTGAATGGCATTCAAGAAGCCCATGAGCTCCACAGAGCTGAAAACAGTGCTTCTCTAACCATAATTCACATAGGAGTAAGTTCTTCATTAAACTTACGTTTCCTAACCTCATTGCTAAAGGTGAAGCAAGTGGAAAAGTAGTGCCTGCCCACTGGGAGGAAAGTATAACTAAGGCTATTAGGGCAACTGGACGTTCAAGACCACTAGGCAGTGGTTTGGACTGCTCTGTCTCAAAATCACCTGAGTATATGGTGTACAGTCAGATACACAGAGCAAGAAAATATTTACCTCATCTCAGGACATCAAAGATCCAGTGGTTGAGTCTCATCATATCTCACCACTAAGAAACATTTGGATCAAATTTCTGTGACATTTCCATACACGTTCTTATAACTGCTATCCTTTAAGTGCTCCAAGTTTTCATCAATGACAAAAAAAATAAAAAAAAAAAATTCAATGCA
This sequence comes from Mesitornis unicolor, assembly GCF_000695765.1. Classification (NCBI taxonomy): domain Eukaryota; kingdom Metazoa; phylum Chordata; class Aves; order Mesitornithiformes; family Mesitornithidae; genus Mesitornis; species Mesitornis unicolor. Next base: position 1,607 of record NW_010167819.1, on the reverse strand, counting down.
CCTCACCTTGGCCAAGCAGCAATTAAGATTACTCACTTTATAAGCAATCCATCCCTAATCCTCGGTAGTATTATTTCAGATTCCAACTGTCCATTGTCAGCCTCTGGTTTTGTACAAGGATTCACTGAAATTTCCTTAACTGATGAAGATCTTTTGACACACTGTACCAGTACACCAAAAATAATCCAATCGAGTATTCCATCTTGCATATATAAATGAAATCTCACACTGACAAGAGTGTCACATCCACTAACATTTTATGTGAAGGGTGAGAACTGAATTGCACTATAGAAGGGGTGAGCTGAAAATTTGCTCTCAAAACTTGGCTGGACTTTGCTGGAATTTGTTCATGGCTTGTGTAAAATAAAATTATTTTCAGTCTATAAAATCAATAATATTAGAGATGGAATCCACACTTTACAATATATACTGTCAAGGACCCACTTAAGAAGACATTCAGTTTTCAATGATTTACCCAACTGCAACTATAGTACATGTTTTCAGGTTTTTACTAATATCTCTCAATAGGTGGTCTGTTAGTAACAAAAATTTTGTAGTTTATGAAATGTGAAGTACTTTAAACACTCAGACATTATACAAGATTTTTGCATATAGCAAAGGACATGTTGAAATCTCCCTTTTAAGTAATTCAACAATAATCCATATTCTCTGATAATAGGGTAGAAACATTTCACATCTTTCAGAGAATACTTGGATTTTCATTCCCCTAAAAACTGGTTGTGAATGCTCTGGTTTTAATCACACTTGTCAATTCACCACTATTAATCAAACAAAGTTTGTACAAAAAGAGCAATAGGAAGTTACTTCAGATAGTAACCATAACCTATTTCTTTCTCTTTAAACACTATGGGTGTGTGTGGGGAAACCCACATTTCTGCTCACATACAGCCACAGGTTTTGCTGGACCATTGTTAACATCCACTGGCAGGATCTCCTACCCATTCAAACACCAAGAACTCTCCAAAGAACACTCCAAAGTGTTTCAAAGACATTACCGTAAGGGACTGCCTTAATGAGGGAAACAAGGAGGTGAGTACTTTTCAAACTGAGCCCTAGCTGTTCTCTCTCTAGAGGTTTCCTCCAATGAGGTAGTTCACACCCAAACCTCTCTAGGTTCATTAATGCAGGGGCCATATTACCTGCAGCTTGTGTTGAGGAGAGTTTGCACAGAGGAGAAAGACTCATCAAATCTTTCTGAGAGAGAAAGATGCTAGAGTTGTCATGTCAAGCACTGCAAGACACAAGGACGCTGCCAAAACATCTTCAAGAGGCACAAACTTTATTTGTCCCACTGCCTCTCTTTGGCTAGGGATACCAGTTTTTATCATTCCATTACCAGTGCCACCTCTTCAGGGAAACAGAGCTTGTGGAACTTACTCTAACATATGCTGTCTTTATCCAGTCATGTAATATCATGGCAGGCATCTCCTCCCTGCAGAGATGACAAGAACAAAGCTAGAAGTGTGAAGCAAAACTATCTTTTGGGCGTTAATTTGGTGCTAATTTTTAGCTTGTGTAGAAATAAAACTGCATAATATAATAAAATATAATAAAAATGGATTCTTTGAGAACAACTGGTTTTATAA
>NW_010167818.1:0-4665 GCF_000695765.1 Mesitornis unicolor | reverse complement strand
GGTAAAGCCAGCAAAGCTGCCGCTGCTCGTCCTTGGGAGTGCTTGGTTCCACAAGTGGCCATACTCGTGGAGGAAAATAAATAGCAATAAAACAATAAAGAGTAATAAAATAAATAACGCCGCGCACTCCAGCAGAGTGTTTGCCCTGGAATTAGCAGTGAGGGTTGTTAATTCTCAGAGACCCTGAGAGGGATCGAGATGCCGTCGCAGGGGCAGTTAGGCAAGCAGAGGAGCAAACAAGGGGCCTGGGCTGAAAGGGTTTTTGGGTTTTTTCCCTGATCCTGACTTTTCTGGTCAAGTCTCCTTTATCGGGCAGAGTTTCAGTGCAGAAATCCCTGCAGAGGCTGGTTTTCATTTGGGTGGGTGCTCATGGCCCTGGCACCGCTGATGTGTGCCGTCCAGCTCCTCACTCCCCTCCTGCCAGAGCAGGGCTCATGGCACCGGGCAGGCCCACCAGCTCCACTAAGAGCACTTTTCCTTCGGTGGCTTCACCTCCTCTTCAGTAGCTCAAATCTCCAGAGCCCTCTCTGCTCCTATCATCTCCCTCCTAGGGGCTTAATGACTCTTTGTTAACTCTTCACAGTCAAAATGGCAAGCAAGCAAGGAACTCGGGCATAAGAAAAGGTTATACACCTTATGTTAAAAGTGCCTTTCCTCTTGCAAAACTTGTATCTCTAGAGCTGCTGTGGATGCATAATTTCTCTCTCAAGCCTGACATGTGACAGCCGTCCGGCCGGTAGCTCACAGACACTCCGTGGTTAAAAGAGTCTTTGTCTCCGTCTTCCTCACGTGCCTCTGGGGGAGGAATCCTGTTCCTCACCCCCAGCCAGGCCTGCAGAGACTCACACAGTGGGATGGTGGAGGAAAACCAGTCATGCCGGCAGGAGGGGATCAGGGGACCTCGGGACACTTGATGGTTTTCTTCCTCACCATCCTGCTCCAAGCAAGATGCTGCTTTTGCAACCACGTGCTTTTCTTATTTGTCCCACCCTGAGCATGTAAATAAAGACTGGTTTGAGCTGTTTGCTTTTGACTGCTCTTGGGTCGACTCTAGCAATGTTAGGATAAAGCCAGGAAAATATCACAGGCAGGAGCTGGTATTAATGCAGTAACCTGCAACAGTTGATGAATCCTCAAATCAGGCATATTGACTCACTTGATGTTTTAAAAAACAGATCTCAGAATCACAGAATATTGGGAGTTGAAAGGGACCTTGAAAGCTCCTCCAGTCCAACCCTTGCCAGAGCAGGATCACCAGAGCAGTCACACAGGAACACGGCCAGGAGGGTTTTGAATGTCTCCACAGGAGACTCCACAGCCTCCCTGGGCAGCCTGGGCCATGCTCTGGCACCCTCACAGTGAAAAAGCTTTTCCTTATGTTCATGTTGAACCTCCTATGCTCCAGCTTGCTCCCATTGCCCCTTGTCCTGTCATTGTCCTATCAGTTGACGTATTGGGGTGTTTCCCCAGTTATTATCAACATGGTGTCCCAAAAGCAGATGACTTTGGAGGAGCAAATCAAGAAATCCTGGGAGAAAAGAGGGTAGATCATGCCTGCTTCCCACATCGTCCTGGCTTTCCTGCTCTCTCCTGCAGGGCATTAGACTAATCCCATGTGACTGCATTGACTGCTAACACCTTCTGGAGAATTGATATAGCCTCAGAAAATAGACACTCTTACTTTTAATTGCCTTCATTTTTACCAGTGCTAAGCGTCAGAAGTGTGACAAGTACCTTCAAGGCACTTTGGGACATTGCTCAGATGGTTACTGCAAACAGAAAGAAGAGGAAAAATGCTGGCTGGCCTCACTCAGAGTTAATTTAATCTAATTAATAATCCATTATGCTAAGGAGTGACTCAGGTGCCAGGGGCAATTTTTTTGAGAGAGGTGGGTGTAACTAAAGAGTGCAGCTACTTCTTTGCATCTTTTTCTTATCCCTGGCTGTTTTCTTCTTCTGTCAGCTATGTGGTACAGTGGTGTTTTTCTCTCACCCAGAGTTATGGTCTAGGTTTTCTTCCTTCCTGGGCTGTGTAATTGTTGATCATCTTGTTCCTGACAGCTTGATGCAATCTGTTTCTAGGTCTGGTTGTGTTTTGTTTTCCCCTTCTTATTCTGGTCTGTGGTATCTGGGTTTGGGGAGGTCCTTTTGCTCTGTTTAGGCACACTGTATTGAAGAGATTTGTCTGCGAGTTGAATTCTCTAGCTATTTTGCTCTATTCTCCTCTGCAATGTGTACGCTTAAATCATCTTTTATCTGTTTTGGTGGAAAACTGAGCTTGTTTCAGCGATTCAGAAGCTGGCAATAATAAAACCTGTGGCGTGGCGCTGAATGCGAGAGCAGCTTGCCATGCACCTCAATGTGAATTCTGATGATGTGTAGCAAATGGAGCATGTTCTGGCTGAAAGAACAGGAAAATTGATTAGTCTCTGTATGTGGATTTTCCTGCGAACCTGACTGCTGCATTCACTGCTGCTGTAGCGCCTGCAGGTGCATCTGTTTACTGAGCTGCAAGTGCAATGCAGTCAGAGGGATTTGGATTCATCGGGTGTAGTTAGCTCATAAAGTGGAACTGCAGACTTCTCCCTCACATCATAGAGTTGGTTGGATTACAGAAATTAAGAACTCGAGTACCAGTTTTGCCAGAAAGAATTTACCCGTTGCTTTTTGTAGCCTTTTCTCCTGATGTTTCTGCACCTTAACACAAGCTCTCTGTGATGCCGATAATCTGGGAGGAGCTCTGCCTGCCTGCCTGCCTGTCTGCAAAATAATCAGACCAGCCTAAGGTTGCATTCACTGTTTCTGAAGTATTTTGGTGAAATGTTGCTCTCCAAGGTGACCTGGAGGCCCAGGTCTTGCATCAGATGTCAAAAGGGGCGCTTGCCTAAAAGCAAGGTCTGCCAGGCTGATGACGGTTATGCTGCTCTGCACAATTTGAGCTTTAGCACTGTTATTGCAAAGCTGGCATGATGCTGATGTGTGATACCAGCTAAAAACCTTGGGCAGAAGGTTTCTGTTTCTTTCTCGTGTAAAGGCCTTGGCTGTAATGTTACAAACGTGGGCTTATTGGGCTTTTTAAAAAACCAGTTGTGGGGGGGGGGGGATAGATGTGTTAACTCTGATCCTAGATTCGACAATTTTTAGTTCAAAGCCTTTGAAATATGCCTAACCTTGTATGTGTGTAGTCGCCACTATTGCACAAAAGGACCTGCAAAGCAAAGGCATCTGGAGGGCCGTTTTGCAGGGAGGCGTCCCAATGTAATGCATTGTGGAATTTGCTCCTGAGCACAACACTGCTTATCCTGTGAATGTGTGACGGTGGTTTATTGTGTTGCTCTGACCTGACCACACTGCTGCTCCCGGCAGTCAGATAGGCAGCTTTCCTTATCATCTGCAAGACCTGAAGGATGAGGAGAAGGGAGGCCTTTCTGAGGGCACGAATTCTCGTGTGCAAGGAAAAGACTTTATGTGGGTCAGCTGTGAAGAGTGCTAGGTGGGATTAAATAAACAGCTTAATCTCAGCAGGGTCTTTTGGTGGTTTTTCGTTGGTTGGTTTGTTTTTTTTTATAGGGCTGCTGTAAGCACCCTGATGCTTGCTTGAGGCCTCTGCAAACCGAATGCTTATCCAGTCTTAAATAAAATAAAAGCCCTGCTCTCCTTTCTGAAGGAAGGGATCCTTTTTTTTCCTGAAGAGCTTAAGCAGAGAGATGCATGACAGCAAGTCCCACTCAGTCCTGCTAATGCTTTCTGGGGTTTCTGGTGTGACACCCTTTGTGGAAAGCGTGGGGGTTTCACCCCTGAGTCACTTGGCAGCGCAGCTGAAGCTGAGTGGGCTGACAGCTCACTGGGACAGAGGTCTGGAGGGGGAAGCTGTGTCAGCTCTGCCACATTCCTACCAAATCAGCACTCGCGTGCCTTTATCTCTACCATGTTCCCGATGTGACCTCATTGAGGGTAACACTCGCTACCATGTGGTGAAAAGCTGTAAACTTCAGCTCGGGTCCAACAGTTGCTGAAGCGTCTTTAAGCATCCTCTGGTTTGTCTCAGCATCCACAGCACACGCTGGAAGTCTGCAAGTTTCATGAGTGTGAGAAGCAGAACTAAATCGTACGTGCTCTGTGAGAGGCAGCAACCACATTAATGACTTAGCAGATGAACTCTTGGCACTGGGGTTACACCGACAGCTTTCAACACACAGAACGTAAGGTATGGAATAAGCAATGACCAAGGCTGCAGGCCAGTCTGCTGCACCAACTTCTCCAGTTTCATTCCCCGAGTAGAGGCACTGAAGGAGCTTCCCAGCACACGGCCCTGGCTCTACAGGAGCACGTCCATGTCCCCCAGCTTCTGCTCCTTAGCGCTGAACGCACCAGCGTAGCCCAGGAGCGGGGCTCTCCAGTAGCAACGCGGCTCTCCAGTAGTAGCGCTACCGTGAGGGCGTCCGTCTGTCTGTCCGAGCGCTGTAGTTCCAGCACAGCCCCTACCCCCCCACCCTGTCCAGTCACGGCGGCTGTGTCCGCTGGCCTTTGCCAGCCTGCGGCCTTGCCCTTAGCTACCCTGAGTGACAAGGACAGGGGTGCGCCCCCCCGGAGAGCGGCCTTGCCCTCCCCCAGCCCTGAGTCTCCCCACTCGGCCCTGAGGGAGCCCCCGCCCCCGGCCCGGCC
>NW_010167817.1:0-11596 GCF_000695765.1 Mesitornis unicolor | reverse complement strand
AAGCTGAGCCCGGGAAGAAGGGAGAGGTGGGAGGAAGATGTTTTGACTTTTAAGATCTGGTTGTATCTCCCATTGTTCTACTCTGATGTTGGTAACAAATTAAACTTGTTTTGGTTTTTATTCCTTATGATGTGTCTGCTTCTGCCTGTGACCTTTTTAAGTGGTGAGAAGCCCTCACAGTCCTTATTTTGACTAGCCCTTTTTGGGGCATCGTGGTGCTCTGTTAGGCACTGGGCCTAAACCATGACATTATCATGCAACATAAACCTCACCCATGCTACCAAGTCAAATATTTAGGGTTCATACATGAAGAGGACCAGCACATCAAGTTCTCTCTCTTTCTGGCAGAAAACATTCACTCCATGCTAAACAACATATGTGCCAGTGAAATAAGCACCAGCATTTCACATAAAGCCATGTCTAAGACCCACTCTTGTTCACTTAAGTAGTGGGGGTATTAAAGAATATGGAGAAGCTCAGTTAAAAGGTCAGTACACTGCAGAAGCTGCTGCAGGGGCTGAACCTGTCAAGGTCTGTGCACACAGCCAGAGTGCCTTTGGAGGAGGAGCTACCAGGAGAAAGGTCTCTCAGGCCCTCTGAATGACGTCTGGTTTCCGTGCCTTTGCTTCTCGATACTACTTACAGAAAATATGTTTTAACAGCTTATAAATCCACTGTTCTGCTGCTTCTTGGACACGGCATAGAAATTACTTTCTGCTACTATTGGCTAATATCAAATATTTAAAGTTACATAATCCTCATTGAATTCATCAGGTGTAAGTTGTCTATAATGTACAGCAGTTTCTGCACGTTTTTACCTTTGGCTGATTCCATAGTTTACCACTCTGAACATTTATTCAGATATTCTGAATGCCTCCTGAAAATGCCTATATTTCAGTAGTAAGACCAAGACCTATGGTCATGCTTAGAGTATAGGAATTCTTCCTGGAGAGCTAAAGACATTTTGAAAATGGGCCTCAGACCCACACTAATAGTTATGTCTTACTTACTGGTTGGGCTAAGAACCATCAAAATAGCTTTTTAAAGGTGGACTTGCTGCTTGTTTGTATCTAAGAATTTCACAAGAACATGTTTTTTCTCATGCTAGTCTAGTGCTCTGTTCTCAGGATTTTTTATTTACAGAGCAGAAAAACAATCTATACAAATGTTACTGTGAAGATGAATACAAATTAATCTGAAATGTTAAGAATGGACCTTTCTGTGGGACAAAATGTAAAAGATCAAAAGTATAATTATGGATTATGGTTAAATTAAACTGGGCTTAAGTATCTTTGAAATATACTTGCAAGTTAATGTCATATTTCAATGTAGTTATGGAGCCCCAGAAAGAAGGCCAGGACCTCTGATTTCTACACAAAAAGCTGCAAGGAGGTTACTGGGGTAGATAATCCTCTTATTGCATTTCCAAAATTATTTCAGGGATTGTTCTGTGGAAAAATCTGACCTGGATTTATCCATTTGAAAGACCTTCCATTGCTGTCTAGCTCTATTCAATGAAGACAGCAAAATATCAAAGATGGAGGAAAGAACATAATCTTGCAGGAATTTGCTACTAAACTGCAATCAGCCATTCATTTTGCAAGCTATTGATAACATAGACTAAATGTGTAGTAACTATCCCTACCTTCAGAAAGGTTAATGTACAGCAATCTCTGTAGAAACATGAATATTTAATAGGAAAGGAAAATATTCCAGGATATGTCAAACAATGGATCATAATCAACCTGGACCTGATGAGTTTCAGAGAAGCTGCAGCACATAGACTTTGCTGACACAGGGGCACCACTTGAACATCTGGGAAACATTTTATTGTTCAGCCATAGCAACCACAAGATATATATCAAATAAGTATGTAGTCACTTAAAGTAAAGATACAGTGAAAAGGACATTGGAGACTTTCTCCTGCCTTTACCAAATATCTTTCAAGTGGACTCAAAACTGATAAGCAAACAAGAATTTGGCCTTAAAGACTCTCTAAATAAAGACTGTTTTTGAACTAGCATGTGGCTTGCTTTTCACACTTTATTAATATATGTTAGTTGTTCTAAAGAACACCTCCCTCTTTTGCTGCTGTTGATGACTTTTCTTTTAAAATGAAGTTGATATTACCTACTGTCCTCTTAGTCCCAGTATTACAATGTGTAAATCAAGTCACTCTAATCTGACCTGCTCTATATGATCTTTCTTTGTACTGGTACTGTTTTGAAAGGCATCTCCCTCCACTTCTTCACATGTCATACAATTGTCACAGATTGCTTCTTTCTCTGTAGTCTCAACCATGCATTTTTAAAGATTGTCTGAACTTATTCTGCAGAACATACCTTTTTCTGGACGATATGTTTGGTTTTTTTCCTCTTTCCCCTTCTCTCTGTACACTTCTGCAGAGTACTGAGCTGCAAACAATCTCCAGTGAACAGATAATTACACAGAATGGCTTACTGTAATCCCTTTTTGTCATCCTTAGTTTGATGAAATTCTTGTTACAGTAATTTACTCAGGTTCTTCCTGAATAGCCTATTTAATTTTTTGTCTGTGTCTTCATGATCACAATGAACATAACTTTTGAGGCAGGACATGCTTAAATACATCTCCAACATACTCCAGCTATGTGCTAGTTCTGCTCAAGGGGACAATTTCATAGCAGAAGTCTAGAGTAGGAAGCCTTTTCATAGTCCATGTAACAGAAAACCTAAACAATCAGTGTTGCCTGTTCTGAGAAACAATAAATAACAAACAGAAAATCTCCATCCACACATCTTGTGTTCTGACAGTTTTCCTCTAGGAGTTAGTACATAGAAATACTTCTGGAGGTCACCCAGTTCAACTTTGCCGTTGAAGCAACAGTCAGGTCAGCTATGGATTTGTCTGGCTGGATTCAGATGACATCTGAGGGTGGAGAAGAGCAGAGGGATCACTTGTGGAAACTTGGCACAGCCTATTGGACTGGCATCCAAGAGTGATGACAGAAGTGGCAACTGTCACTGTAAACACAGTTTTTACCATCATTAATAGGTTTCTGAGCTCGAGGCTGCTGTTTCTTGAATGGTAGGGTTTACAGGTAAATTCCACAGCTTAAAGTGAGCTTGCTAGCAAGTCTGACAAAAATGCAGCAGACATGAGACATAAAATCAGAGTATAGTAAAACAGATGGCTTAATCTGTGATGTTTTTATCAGGTGAATTCTGTGAAAGCTGATGCAGCACACACAGCTGTTGAGGTGTGACAGGGGACATCTTCTGTTAGTAGGGATTGAAAAGGGTGGTTTTCCAGCTGCAGGGATACAGGCAGTGATAAAGAAGGGCTAAGAACTGTACCAGCAAAATTCCTGTCTCGATTCTGCCTCTGCTGCACAATGCAGCTTCCTAAACTAAAGGTGGGTGGGTGTAGCTTAAGTATCCAAAGGTTCTCTATGGGTAGGTTAAAACTGCTTTTTAAAATGAAAGCATGATATTTTGTTCACTGTCACTTCAATATGTGTGTGCTGGGGTAAAGGTTCGTGTGTGAAAGCCAAAAGGAAGGAAAAATATACCCATAAAGTGTAAGGAATAATAAACAAGGTATTTCAAAAAGCACTAATTGTTCTGGTCAATTTAATATCACAGGCATGGGGCATACCAGATACTTGGGCAATATGTCAATATGCTAACTAATACAATGGCTGACAAACGTAAGTGCGTGTTGTGATTGCATTTGTGTTAAAGTATGCAGCAGTGAGCTTTATGCAAATGGTGCATATGCTACAACATAAATATGAGTAAGCAAGTTGCTAGTTTTAGTAATGCTAAAGTAGTGCTTTTAGTACTTACACACTTGGCAAAGCAATCTGAAAATGGAGATGAGCATGTCTAAAGAAATAATTTAACACAAGAACCCCCATCCTCTTTTCAAGGGGTCACAACAGAAAAATGTGCCGCTAATTTGTCTTTGTTTGAGGAGTTCTGAATAATTTTCAAGAATAAGAATGTTAAATTTTATTTCCTGGCCATGTCTCTTCCTTTGGAATTCTTTGGAGTTAATCTCTTTTGTCATTTAAAATGGCTGGCAGGATATGTGAAATCCCATCACTTCCATAGGTCTGTGCTTCTTCACAATAGAAAGACATACAAACATCACCATTTCATTCAAGTGTTTACCTCACAGGTATATTTGATAACTATGAAGTGTAACAGTTTTGTTACCTCTAATAGTTCAGTTAGATTGAAAATAAAACAGTATTTTTATCCTGAAGTTCCTTGATCTTAGTAGAAAACATATAAAAGGTCAGCATGTCCCAGTTTGGTGTGGAGATCCAACCTGAAACATTTTAAGTGCTGCTCTACCTGGACTATCTGGAACACAGCATAAAGAAGACTAAATTGGACTTTAAAATGCTGAACATTAATTGGAGGAATAATGATTGACGAGATGAAATCTGGATATGCTTTTTTAAAATCTGGGTAAGTTGCTAAAATGGGCTGATAACATCAAGTTATACAGTATGTGCTTGTGATCAGACTAGCATTGCTATAGCAATATCCTAAGTCCTATCTTTTCTTTTCTCTTGAAAATATTTTATCTAGTTTTTATTACTACATCTGAAAACACTAGTACCAAAAGGAATAAATGATCTCATGCTTCCTTGGGAGCACAAATATGAATGTCAAAAAATGCAAGCAGGTTTAGTTGGATTAAGAACACTTCAGTACTAGGACCATGTACACTTACGCCCTTTTTTTTTTTTGCTTTTTGTGTTATCTGTTGATAGAACCTGTGATGGGAAAAACCCAGGCCATAACTTTGGTCTTTCTGTTTTTCTCTCTCTCCTTAAAGCTGGCACAACTGTACCTTTCTTCCCTGAAATACTGATATGTTGGAGGTTATAATTAAAGACTAACCAGCAGAAATGCTCCATCTAAGTTGTCTTGCACTACCCATCCGGCTGACCTTGGCAGAAAGTGTGGAGATCCTCTGTGCTCATGGAAGATAACACAAGATGCGCAATGTGGCCAGGCAAGTGGGTCAGAAATTTTTAATCCACAAAGCATCTTCATTTGACTATATTTCATGCAAACATCTGCAATTCACAGAAGTGCTTTGGTCAAGACAGAAATAAGATCATTTGTTGAAGTTTGTGTTCAGAGAAGGGCAATGAAGCTGGTGAAGGGTCTGGAGAACAAGTTTTATGAGGAGCAGCTGAGGAAACTGGGGTTTAGTCTGGAGAAGAGAAAGCTGAGGGGAGACCTTATCACACTCTACACCTACCTGAAAGGAGGTTGTAGAGAGCTGGGTGTTCATCTCTTCTTTCAAGTTACAAGTGATAGGACAAGAGGAAATGGCCTCAAGTTGCACCAGGGGAGGTTTTGGTTGGATATTAGGAAAAACTTCATTTACTGAAAGAGTGGTGAAGCATTGGAACAGGCTGCTTAGGGAAGTGGTGGAGTCACCATCTCTGGAGGTATTAAGAAAATGTGCAGATGTGGCCCTTTGGGACATGGTTTAGTGGGCATGGTGGTGTTGGGTTCACGCTTGGACTTCACAGTCTTGGAGGTCTTTTCCATCCTTAATGATTCTATGGTTCTAAGTTGATGTATCCTCAGGTGAAAACTGCTGGCTTTGTAAAATTGAAGTCTCAATCATCCCACACATTATCTGCATATAAAGTTCAAGCTAAGAGTTATAAAACTTCCATTCCTTTTCAGTATAGCCATCTAGTTTGAAATAAATGTGCATGATGCAAAGCCAAAATGCAAATTCTTGTGTGCTGACTTCCAGCTCCACTGCACTCCAAGAGGAAATCCGTGTTGTAAGGAAAATCTTTTCTAAAGGCTTGGATCAGAAGTCCTCTAGAAACAAGCACAGAGCTGTTTAAAGTACAAAACAAGGAAACCAGCTCTGCAAAACATTCTCTGCACTATTTTTCACTTTCTGAATGTAATTGTTCTATAATGAAATTTTCTTCACTTAGTTTGAATTTAGAAACATAGAATGTCTCAAGTTAGAGAGGACCCATAAGGATTATTGAGTCAAACTTGAGTCCATTTCAATCCAGTCCAACTCCACTTTCCATGAACTAGTGTAATCTGGCATCAAATGAACTTTGTCTACTAGGCCTCTACCAGTTCTAGACAGTTCTGCCTGCTGTTTAAATTGGATGCAGTGAAAGTATGTATTAAAGCTCCTAAAATATTTCTGTTTGACTTTTATAGAGAAATATGATCCTCCAGGTGCACAAACAGACCACTTTTGGTGGTCTGTACCAAAACTGTATTAGGGCTCCTGGTTTTTAAAACCTGCTAGCTATTAAACTTCAATTCTGTCCAGAAATATCTTCTAGAAACTGACACACCTGTCCTTATTCACAGAAGGGCTAATTCTGCACTTATTTTGTTACAAATTGTCTGATATCTGTTTTTACTCATGCAAAGATGTTCTCATCTGCTTGCTCAACCACACTTGCTGCTTTTCCTGACCTTTAAACTCTTGCAGAAATGCGTACAGTGCTAAGGTCATATTAAATGTCAATAGGCAAGGGTACTTACACAGAAGCATTTAAGTCATCCACGTCCCAGAGAAAGAGATTAAATTTATTTTACTGAAAACACCATCATGGTCCATGACAGTAAGTCTTATTGCTATGGAGGAGGTACCAGTTAGGAGAGCTGGAGGACAAAGCTCTTATTAGAGCAAGGGGAAATGTTTACAGTAGTGACTGCGGCTACCTGCTTGTTTTCAGTCACATTCGTGGCTATGGAAGTTGATATGTCAGAGGAGAAGGCTAAGCTTGGTTGTATCTTAAAGAACTTGATTAGTGTGTTAAGAACAGCATGTATGAAATGCACCTTTTCCTCAGCTCTGACCCTTCTGATAAATCTGTGCCTCTGTGAAACCAAGTCATGAGGGACTCTATTAGCTTTTCTGTGGTGTAACTCTCTCCTGGAGTTAAAAAGAACACAGATTTGATCCTTTACACAGCCAGCACCTATCCAGCACCAAGCAGTATCTGTTTCTTGACTGTATATATTGTAACCTGTAGCTATTTTTAATATCCATAAGTCCAGAAAAAATGGTTCTATGCTTTGATTTCTCTGCATTTCCATATAAATTATGTAATGTATACCAAGTGGTGGCTGAAAGCACAACAAATACGGAGAGAATGGAACCACTGCAGCATGGTGGTGGCTGAATTATATTTAGTTGAGATCTTATGTGTACAACCAACTTCTGAAGCATTTCCTGTAGGTAACAGCTTCAGCTTCTATACTGCAGCAGGCAGCCAGTTAACACAGATAAACAAGCCACTTCTTACTGTCCGAGGTTTTTCCAGGAACAGTGTAATTTTGTTTTATCTCCACACCAACCTTGAATAGTAAAGACTTAGCACACAGGTCACCCTTACCTTCCATCAGTTCTTTTTTCACTAGCTTCAACTTACTTTCTTCTGCATGAAAAAACAACATCTATTTAAATAAACAAGTAGAGATACTAATTTTTTAACTTATTAACCAAATAGCTTATTAATAAAAAAAGTTTCTAAAATATTTTTAGTTGTTAAGCTGTCACACATGTTGAATAGATGCATCAGTACATACACTTTGCTCCAAGTTTGAATATACTGGACTTAACTGGAGCTAAGAAAATTGAAATTGCAATCAACTTTTCTATGCTAAAGGACATACTTGCTTGAAAAAGCGTTTAGATTTTGGACTCTTTTGTTGTGCATGTATAGTCATACAGAAGCACTTCACAGTTATACTGTTCTTTAAACTTAGCAAATGTCACCTTCTGTGTAAGAACAGGCACAGAATTGATTGTACTTTATAGTAGGAGCTGACAATATGCCAAAAGAACAAGAAGACTGGGAAATCTGCTGAAAATGGAGAACAAAATACTTCTTGAAGTCTTGCTGGACAGCAAAAGCTGCATTGTCCTCCACAGCCCTCATGATTCAAGACACTTCTGCCAACAGGATGAAAGCTTTTTTTGTTAAGACCATACTATCAAGAACTGTTCCCCAAGCAGCTGTTCTTTGTGTCACAGGGCTGATCTATTTTACAGACCTATAAAGACCACCCTCTAAGCCTACAGGAACAGTGCTGTAAGTGTTGATTTCCTGATGGTCTGTGAATGCAGCAGAGCATTCCTGTCTCCTGTTTTCTGCACTCATGTTCCTTTCTCCTTTTCCTCCTCCAGCGAAGGCCTTGGAAGAGCCCTAGGGAACCTTTCAGTAAGTCAAGAGCAGAGATAATGATGGTAGAGGGCGGTCCCCCATCCCACATGGTTCTGCGCTCACTGAAATAAAAATAAGAGCTTGTCCCCTGTCCCAGATAAACTTGCTTATTAAATACAGATTGGTGGACAAAACATTTTTAGAATCTTTCCATTTTATTTTATATACAAAGCAGTCACATGATTACCCCTGTCTCTCCCAAAAAGCCCCCCCCAAACCAAAACCAAGCAAATTTTTTCAACTATTAATGTAAGTTAAAATTAAGTAGGGAGTGAAGCAAGAAATAGTTCCATTTGGGAGAACATCACTGTATAATAACATCTTCACAAATACACTGTAGAAGTCTTCCCTACAGCAGAGATACGAGGATAAGAATTAAAGAAACCTAGTGCAAACAGCAAATTAAATGTAGTAAAATGAGATGGCAAATGAATATAGTAAACTATATTTAAAAGTTTAGACTAAAAAGGTTTAAAGTCCATGTCATTGGGCACAGATTCATAAATCTGTGCAGTAAACATTTCAGAAATGCAAAGCTGCATTTACATTTTTCTGTAATTCACAGACCAGTATAATACATGTCTTGCTCCTAAAATAGACAAGTTGCTGACAAACTGAGCTGTCGTTCCACTGCTTGATGGAGTAGAAAAACTGACATCTGTGCCAATTTCATTTGAGGAATAAGTCACTGTAATCCTCAGCTCTGTATCCAAGCCTACATACTCCTGATCTGTGCAGTAAGCAAAAACTACAGATGTGTGTTTCAGGTTGAGGCCAGCATTTACCCAGTTAGCAAAAACCTACATCTGCGAAGCTACAAACTATTATCTCCAAAAGGAAGTGTCCTTTACTTACTTTTTTTCCAGCAATAGACCTGATATTCAAGACATTTCCAATGCAAGAGTAAAAAACAGCTTCCTGACACAGGTGATCAGTGGGCCAAGAAAAGAAGTGCTTGGTTGGACCAGCCACTTACAAACTAGGAGGAACTACCTGGGGTCATGAGGATAGGTGGCAGCCTTGACTGCAGTGACCATGAAATGGTAGAGGTCAGGATCCTGAGAGACAGTAGCAGAGCAAATAGAGGATCATAACCCTGGACTACAGCAGACTGTAAGCCCTTCAGGGATCTGCTTGGAAAAATCCCATGGGAGACAGCCCTGGAGAGGAGAGAAGTCCAGGGCTATACAGTCAATTCCTTATCCACCAATAACATAGGTAAGGATGGTCCATCCATCGAATCCCTGTCTCACCAATTTAGAGACCACGATGTCGTGTGGGACAGTGTCGAACGCTTTGCTCAAGTAGAGGTAGATGATGTGGTTTGCTCTTCCTTTGTCCACTAACGTGGTAATCCTCTTGTAGAAGGCCACTAGATTTGTCAGGCACAATTTGCCCTTGGTGAAGCCATGTTGACTGTCACCAATCACCTCCTCGTTCTCCCTGTGCCTTAGGAAAGCCTGCAGGAGGATCTGCTCCATGATCTTGCTGGGCACAGAGGTGAGACTGACTGGCCTGTAGTTACCTCTGTCTTCCTTTTTTCCCTTTTTGAAAACAGGGGCTATGTTTCCCCTTTTCCAGTCAGTAGGGACTTCACTTATCCATAGACAAGGTCTTCCATTCTCCTTACAGTATTTCACCTTATTTTTTCTAGCCCTTAGATTAAAAAGGCTTGTCTTATCTCTCTTTCCAGTCTGTGGCCTAGAGGGAAAAGCATTTATTGGTCAAGGCACACATAGTCTACACTTAGTTTTGGCTATCAACCTGCTGTGTGGCTTTGGACAAGTTACTTCATCATCTGAATTGCCTTTGTAAAATGGGGACAGTGATACTAGCATCCTTTTGAAAGGGCTTTCGGATGTACTCCATGTGGGACCCAGCAACTAAGAACTGAACACGCTGTGCTGTAGTGCCAAAGATGCAGCTTCTCTGTGCCTGGGGAAATCAAAAACTCTCTGATGCATGAATCAATTCCAGTAGAGATAAGAACATACTAATGTAATTATATAAGGCATTGGAACATTTCCCTAGCACACTGTGGAAGTTTCTCATTGCCCATGCTTAGGAAAATTTAACTAAACCAAAAAAATTATAGGACAGGATTGGCAAAATTATTAGGAAGAGGAGACACAAATGACTTTGACTTGCTTAGTATAGTAAAACCTTTGTTTTGTTAGAGGTTATGACTTATCTAGAGAATTACACAGGAAAGAAGAAGGAGAGCTGAACAAAAAAAAGAAGGAGGAAAAAAATAAATTAACCAGTGGTGGCATGGGAACAAATGGGCAGTCTCTGCAGAACCAAACCAGAAATTAAAGGTTTCTCCCTTCAGACAAGTGAGGCTATGTGTGCTTGGGCTAATAGTGTAACAAGATCACAGAGTGGATGCTTTATAAACAGTATTGCATGATGTGTTTACTGGTGACACCCGCGACAGCTTTCAGTGACAGGAGAAAATGTGTTATGGATCTGTATTTTCTGTCCTCCTGCTTCTCCTCTTTGCTATTCCTTCTCACTCTCCACATCCACACCAGCTCCCTACCTTCACCTGGTGTCAGGAACAACACTGACCTGGGCAAGATTAGATGGGGGGGCATCCAACCCATGCTGTATTAAAGACCACTGTGTGGTAACATTTTCTAAAATCCTGCTCTAAAAGTTACTTGGTCAAGAGAGGCACAGAAGTACTTGGATGAAGCTTGTAAGCACTATAAAGATTTTGAATAAATGGTGAAAGCTTTTAACTGTAATTAAATCCACTGGAAATGTAATTTTTAAATGTCTCATGCAGAAGCAAAAACATTTATGTGTGTGTTTTGTCAGTCCTGAATTATTTGCACTAATCCTAATAAAACAGTCTTGTGTGGTGACTAGGATTTTACTTTCCCAGTTGATAAAATAAAAAGCAGATGGGATAAATGTAGCTACCACAGATGTGGCTGCTATTTCGTCATAATCTGCCTGCCTTTGAGCAAACTGTAACATGGATGGTGAGATGCTGGATCCTGTCCAATAGCGAAAAACTCTCCTCAAAGCTACAGAGTGTTTTCAAGCTGCAAAAGTAGTCTGGGCTCTGAAAAAGTGCTTTCACGATGTTGTTTAGCTCTGTCATTGCGGGCTTTACAGTACTTAAGGTCTGTGACTCGTATGAAAGAAATACAGTTTTCCCTCTGCCTTCACCCCAAGCAGCTGGGGCACTGGCTGCCACAGCAGTTATGCGAGGCAGTTATGCGAGCCTGCTTATGTAACCCACGTGCTGGGGGAGACCCAAAAGCTCACAGTTTCATCGCTGCCCAAAAAAACAAGAAGCTGATGAGAAGATAGGAGTCTGCAAAGTAAGGTGTCTCCATTTAAGGGTCAGAGAGAGAG
>NW_010167816.1:0-942 GCF_000695765.1 Mesitornis unicolor | reverse complement strand
AATATATATAAAAATAATATCTATTTTTACATATATATACTCCTGAGAAGAAAGTATCAGTTTTGTGATGCCAGATCACAACAGTAAAGTAACTGCTGCTGCCTGCGTTTCAATACAGATTAGTACCCAACAAATAGCCAACATCTTTCCTTGACCTGAGAGAAAAAGTGGAATTCAAGTTATGAAGTGGCTGACGCCCAGCACAAGCATACACTCCTTTTGGTCAAATCTGTTGAGAAGATCACCACTCACAGCTGGGAGAGAAAAGTGACCTCTTAAGCAACAGTGTTTATATTACTTCCAGGTGTGTCACAGGAATTCACTCAGTAACTTAAGAAATTATCCTCTAAAGCATATGCTATGCCTCCCCACTACAAGTGGAGAAAAAACACTCATACATATTAGCTCCTCAGCCTTCCGGTGCCATATTGAATTTGTGGTGCTGATACCTCTAACAGAGCGGCATGAAGAACAACACAAGCTATGAAATATTATTTGAAGGAAACTTTAATGCAGGTACCTCAAAGTTCTTGTGCCATCATTGCTTGGGAACTGCAGGATTTTTTTTTTTTAATAACATGGTTAAAATTTCAGTGTTTGAAAAACTAATGTAATGGCAGCTTCTTGCAAGGACACACAGAACTCCTGATGCCTACAAAAGGCCGATTTGCCCTAGCCAAAAGAGAAACCCACCGTATATACATCTGCTTTTTAGACATAAGGGTGCTGGGATAACTTCAACCCAGCTCCTTCCGCATCACTTGCTAAAGGTGGAGCTGTCACTCACGGGTGGCAGCGGACGCCAGAACTGTCCCCGCGGCAGCAGCGCATCTGCCCCTCCTGGCCTGCTCCAAGGAGGCGAAGCGGCCTCGAAGGGGACAGGACGCTTCCGCACACCCTCACCCCGACACGCACCGAACTCCGCGGTGACTCATGTCCCTC
>NW_010167815.1:2558-2851 GCF_000695765.1 Mesitornis unicolor | reverse complement strand
GTGTTGTCCCCGGCTCTGGTTGTGTTGCCGGGCTGATAAAGCATTGCATTTGCATTGCATTGCGGTATCCGCCGGACTGGAGCTGCAGTGAGCGCCGGATTATTTATTGCGGGGCCGCGGGTGCTCAGTGCTGCCACGGCGTGGTGGAAAGGCAGAGACGGGCGCAGAGCGGCCCCCGCAGCCCATGCGAGCCTGCGTTGCTCGAGGGAAACCCAAATAAAGATGGCAGAAAAAATTTAATTCCTCTTAAAAAAAAAAAAAAAAAAAGAAAGAAGTCGGTCATATCCTTCCCC
>NW_010167815.1:306-2494 GCF_000695765.1 Mesitornis unicolor | reverse complement strand
GTGCGTGTCAGCTGTAAAATATAGCAGTGGGAGCTGGCTGGGGAGGACCCGTCCGCACTCCCCTCTCCCCGACCGGGCTCCCCGTACCCCGTGAGCCTAAACAACGGTTCGCCTTGCCCAGACTGCTTGGATTAGGAACTATTAGTTAAAGATTGGCTTTGGGGACGCTGTCGAGCATAAGAAGGATTTGTATGTGGTTTTGTATACGAGGAGAAGGAAGCTTTTAATCTTAAGAGGGTAACTGCTCCCGCACCTGTATCCGAAGGGGTGCCTGGGGTCGCTGGCTGGGTTTTCGGAGGGAGGAGGTAGGCGAAGTGTTTGGTGGAGGAGGTGCTGGGGGTGCGGGGAATTCCGAAAACAAATAAAAGACGGGTGAAATACATGGGTATGGCAAAGTGTGACTTTGTCGCGGTGGCAAAATGCAGCGGCTGGCTCTCTGGTTTCCTGGAGGGAAATGGTGAAGGAAAACTGCTGCGAAATGTATCCCGGCAGGGCATTTCCCCGGCGAAGCCGGGGGGGTAGCAGATTATTGTAATTCGGGGTTTTCTGGGGGTAGGGGGAGGAGCGGAGAGGACGCCCGAATGTGACTGAAACGGAGATTGCAGCGCAGATTGTTTACATGTCACTGTAACTACTCTAACACGAGCCAGCCAGGCAAACGCGCACATTTTATTCCTCTTAATATTATGGGACCAGTGAAGAAATGTTTTCACTGCCTGCGGTCGGGCTTTCGACAGTTTGGTTTGAAAGCAAGCAATAACTTGCAAAGAAAAAAGAAACAAAAAGAAGGGGAAAAAAAATCGGTCTGTAACCGATGCTGTAAAATGTAAATATGACTAAGCCTGGCGCGATTTTTTAAAATGTTGTGTGTCTGGTTTGAATTTTGGTCTCTGTGTGATGGATTCAAACAAAAGACCGTTTGGCCACAACTTTTTAAAGTAGGGCTGGTGTGTTTCACGTGTCTCGAGTATTCATTTTTCACGGTGCGTTTTCGTTCTGAGCTATGTTGACGAAAATGTGCTATTTTAAAAACCTCTTTGTATTTAGCGTGCTGCGTGTGCTTGTTTGCTGGTGTTGCCCCCTTTTGTAAACTCTATTCGCACGGAGTAAGAAAACTTTTTCTGGAGAAGGCTGACTTTCAGGAAATACATGTTTCTGAAATGACCTCCCAAAGCATGCAGTTACTGAGTTGCAATTCTACCAGGTGTGTTTATGGGTTAGCCCGGCTCAAGAGGTTAAGGAAGTTGAGGGGGAGGGAATAATTGGAGGCAATCAACATCTGAATGTGAAAGTCCAGCTGAGACTGTGAACAATACAAACTATTGTGGAGCGATGTTTTACCTCACTACAGTTTTATAGGTACCGTAATCTGCCTCCGGAAACGAGACAAATAGTCTCTCAACAACAGCAAACTCTCCTTTGAAAACTACTTAAGGAAACGGGGCTCGTAGGAATGTCACTTTCCATGAGAGGGACTTTAAAATTAGTCTATTCAATCTGTTGTAATGAGCACGGATTATGAGTAAACACAGCTTGGAGTGAACAACCTCACGTTATCTGCAGGAACTGCAGGGTTATGGCTGAATTAAAAGCGTCTCAGTGAATTTCATTAGCACTGTTACTGTCCCTGCCCTGGGCCAAGAATTATATTTCCGCTATGGAGTAACTGCCATGTTGAAAAATGAAGGTGGAAATTTTGTTTCATGTATTTCCCCCCCCCCTTGAAGACGCACATCTGCGTTTAACCAAATTATTCAGAGCAAAAAGGAAACCGATTGGCTTCTGCTGACTCATTAGCGGGGGTGTATTAATTAGGAATAGCCCTACTGGTTCGTTTTTTAATTTGAATGTTTGATTCCCTCTGTTCGACTCTGACGCGGGAGGCTCGGGGAGAAGAGACACGTGGAAGTTTGACTGGGCTGCTCTGGGGAAGCCGGGAGCCCACCCAGCCCTTCCCGGGGCCTTCTCGGGCACTTGGTGCAAAAGCAAAATTCCCCTCCCCAGAAGGCCAGGGTTTCCTGCCCCAGCCACAGCCTTCGCGGTAGTTGTGGGGACGTTCATTAAGATATGAGACGTTTCCCACGCAGGACGATTTGGCCTCTCTTACAAAATTTGAGTTCGGCACTGGGGCGGGCTCCGAAGGGAAACATCAGTGGTGCGGAGATTTTCGGAAAAAAAAAAAGAAAAA
>NW_010167815.1:0-232 GCF_000695765.1 Mesitornis unicolor | reverse complement strand
CCGGTTGATTGCATCGCGGTGAGAAAATGGAGAGAGGCCGGGCCTCCCCCCTGCCCTCCGCGCTCCGCGGCGCTCCGCTCCCCCATTCACGTGCCCCCTCCGCTACAAACTTTCCCTCCGCAGCATCCGCCGGAGGTGGCTCGTCCACCCTGCCCACGGGGTTTGCACAGCTCCCTCGGGGGTGCCGCGCCTGTCGTGGAGCCGCCAACTTTTAAGGGCGTTCCCCCCCCCT
>NW_010167814.1:383-585 GCF_000695765.1 Mesitornis unicolor | reverse complement strand
CAGGGGAGCAGCCTCTTGAGCATCCCCAGGGGCTGTGCAAACAGGCAGAAGCCAGCCCCTGTCCCACGCTGAACAGCACCGCTCATAAAAACCCCTTGGCTTTGCTATCTGCTTTTATTATTATTACTACTACTATCGTTATTATTACCACTACCACCACTATTATTATTATTACTACTACTACTACTACTACTACTACTAC
>NW_010167814.1:0-224 GCF_000695765.1 Mesitornis unicolor | reverse complement strand
TCTGCAGAGAAGGAGACTCCCCAACCTCTCTGGGCAGCCTGGGCCAGGGCTCTGGCACCCTCACTGAGAAGAAGTTTCTTCTCCAATTTCAGTGGAGTCCTCTCTCCCGTCAGCGTCAGCGCCCCCAGGGGCAGCACACAGCACCCCCTCCCTTGCTGAAGCCCACCCCGTAACCCCCCGCACTGCCCCCTTTCCCAGGTACCTGTACGAGCTGGGGCGCAGGC
>NW_010167813.1:0-4541 GCF_000695765.1 Mesitornis unicolor | reverse complement strand
CAACTGAAGTGCAGGACCCAGCACTTGGCCTATGTTATATGTCATATGGCATATGTCAAAGGTGTCCCTCAATAGCAATAATTGCATGCATAAAACAGATTAAGAACCACATGTTCTTTGTCACTATTCAAACCCACTGGTTTTGGAGGGACTCCTGTCACTGACACAAAATAGCCTGCAGGTTCCACATTAGTTTAAGAGGCGATGCCAGGGAAGGTGTAGGAGTGACGACAGCGTGCAGAGCAGGACAGCAGCGTGGGCTGTACATGCTTTTCTCTGCCCTCTTTCTCTACACCTACCATATCACTTGGCAGGAAGAAGGACTCTAGTCTTTACCATTTTTCTTCTGAATGTTCAATTTAATTGACGAAAAACCCCAAACCCTCTAGAAATAAAGCATTCTTCTGCTACACTGGAGTGAGACATTCAGAATCAGAGAGTGAAACATGGAGAGAACTGTTGTATTTTCAAACTAAGCATGGATGTTTGAAAGGCTTGGTCAAATCAAGTGTTACTGAGTAAAGAAGAAAAGCTACAGTATGAGGAAAAATTAATTACAACTTCACATTGTGGAAAGCATCAAAGCATAATTCACACCAATCCAATTAAAACATAAAAAACAAATTAAGTGGAAATACTGAAAGCTTTTTGGAGGAACTGGAATATTTCTCATCAAATTTGCTCTTATAATTCTACGGTTGCATATTTGTAATTCCTGTGATTCTAGGGAAGAAACTGAAACACTAGATTTGTTGGGCAAATTTTTTTTACTACTATATAAGTTGTGTTATTTTACATTTTGAAATGTCCTGAGCTTTTTGGGGTCACTACCTGGAGATCTATAAACCAACATACTGGCAAGGAAATGTAACACCAGATAAATCTTGCCTCTTCTGCAGTTTTACAACATTTTAAACTCAGCTAAATTCAGCAAAGCATTTTAACATTTGTAATTGTTTTGAACAAGCGTGGGCCAAAAGTTAAGGTAACCTTAGTCACATTGGTAATTATGGGAGTAAAAAGGAAGTCAGGAAAATGTATGTAAATCCAGCCATTAAATTGTTTAGCATTTTCAGACTTAAAGATAAAAAATTGATGTGATCTAATATAGATCATATACAAAGAAAAGATTCTCTCAACTAGGAATGGGCCCCATCTGCAAAGCTGAGATCACAATCTACCTCTGGACCCAAGTTTTCTAAATGTTCTGGGATACAGGGCTTTAGCTTCAAGCTAATTTTTGATATAAACAAACACATTTAATTTCCCACACTTCTAAACTCTGGCTTTCATTTCACTTGGCCACAGGTGTTATTTCAATACACCTATCTACAGTATTTCAAATGGGTTTCACGATAACAAGTTGCCGTGGGAAGGGTTGATTACACATTGATCACAGCTGAACCCAAAACAATGCCCAATGAGAACAGAATCTTCAGATCCATTAGGCCCCTCTCAGTACATCCTCAGACTCCTGCATGTTCTTGCTAACCTCTATGAATGTTATGGATTTGTGAAAGTAAAGAGGTATCAGTCCCCTCATTTTCAGAGTAAAAACACCTTTTTACACTACTTTTTTAAAATACTATAATTTTTATGTCAGTTACAATGTCTTAATTTTCAGATGTACTGAACAGCTGCAACTCAAGCTGAATTCAGAAGCTTGCTCAAAAAGAGCAAGAAAGATGCCCTTAAAATCACTGCATTCAAAATAAATTAGTTTACCATTGCTTAGAACTAATGTTCTAAAACTGGACTATAGGATTAAGACTTCCAGCTCAGTCAAGTTAGCAATAAAACATACAAAAATTTTAAAACTATATTAGACACTTGGATCAGGAACAGAAATCACTCAGCGCCTTCCAACATGCAAACAGCCTGTTGATTTTTGTCTTTATTCACCATACTATTCAGATTATTTACTGAAAGCTTAGAAGTCTTAGCCTAGAAGTAGAGTACACAGTAAGGTTATATGGTACAGTATGCATATATGTAAGCACAATTAAAAATGCTGAGTTCCAAAAAAACTGTAGATCACTATGTATGAATACACAGAAGAAAATAAATCACCAATTTATCAGTATTTAATTTAGAATCATAGAATCACAGAATGGTTTGGGTTGGAAGGGACCTTAAAGCTCACCCAGTCCAACCTCCTGCCATGGGTAGGGACATCTCCCACCAGCCCAGGTTGCCCAAAGCCCTGTCCAACCTGGCCTTGAACACTGCCAGGGAGGGGGCATCCACAGCTTCTCTGGGCAACCTGCGTCAGTGTTTCACCACCCTCACAGGAAGAATTTCTTCCTTATGCCTAATCTAAATTTACCCTGTTTTAGTTTAAAACCATCAACCCTCATCCTATCACAACACTCCTTGATAAAGAGTCCCTCCCCAGATTTCCTGTAGGACCCTACCAGGAGACTGCTATAACATCTCTCCAGAGCCTTCTCTCCTCCAGGCTGAACAGCCCGAACTCTCTCAGCCTGTCCTTGTAGGGGAGGTGCTCCCTTTGATCATCTTTGTGGCCCTCCTCTGGACTAACTCCAGCAGCTGCATGTCCTTCTTACATTGGAGGGTCTAGAGTTGGACGCAGTGCTCCACGTAAGGTCTCATCAGAGCAGAGCAGAAGGGCAGAATTCCCTCCCTTGCCCTGCTGGCCATGCTTCTTTTGATGCAGCCCAGGATGTGGTTGGCCTTCTTGGCTGCAAGTGCACACTGCTGGCTCATGTTGAGATTTTCATTGACCGACACCCCTAAGTCCTTCTCCTCGGGACTGCTCTCTAATTTCTAAAAGTTAATTTATTTGATGGAAATCAATATGTAGTAGATTTTTTAAAAGGAGTTATGTCAATAATTTACACATTTGTAGGACTGAAGTTAGCTCACAACTAAATATTCTTGAGATCAGACCAAGTATTAACATGACTCAAATGGTACCTAAGAGAGAGGGAGAGAAAGCAGAAAGAAATTAGGATTACTGAGCAGATGAAAAACAGATTTCATATTCAGGCCTGTTGTGTAGATGAAGTGGAAGGACGCCAACAATCCAGCAACAGCATTTGTAAATGAGCTAAGTCAGTCAGTTGAGAGAAGACATTGAAGAAATTAAAGTCTTCCACCCTACTTAGTGAATAGTCACTAAAATGGCAAATACTATGATTTGTGACATAATGCTAATGACAAACTACTATCTTGAAGAAAAATCCTTTATACATACATGTTATGGGATTCTAAATTAACTCTTCAAAGATGGAATAGGGCATTACCACAAACAATGTGGTAAGTGCTCTCTTCAATGTGCAGTATGACAGAAAAATGACTGACATGTTAGCAAACATGTGGAAGAGAATTAAAAAATAATTCTCAAGAAATCAGGCATAGCCCTGTGCTACTGCCCTTTCCACAAGTTTGACCGGGGGCCACTACAGTCTGAAGAACAGTGTTCTGCAATTGGAGGCTAGAGAGCTGCAAGGAAAATGGGAGCAATTCTCAGAGGAATAATGATGAAAAGTATTGAACTGTTTATCTCAGATGATTAACAGAATATGTAATAGAAGGATAAAACAACAGAGCGTTGTTCAGAAGCTAGAACAGGACTGTTGCACGTATCAGTAACAACACAGTGTTCAACTGGAATTTTGCTAAATCAAAAATGGCAAACCTTTGGACACACAATATGGTGACTGTGGGACTTGCTGACACAATGCACCAATGAAGTAAGGTTTAGACAGAGGTTGCACACTTAATTGGAGTTCACAAAATTATCTGGTACTAACAGCTGAGGCAGAGGGTACTGCAGTAGAGGTAAAACAGCATGCCAGGATTTATGCCAACATATACTGAGGTTCTAATGAGGGAGAATCACCCAACAACTGCCTGCTCTTGGACTTCTTGCATCTTCTTCTGTGAAACATCTGACATTGGCTGTGTGGAGAAACTAAAGCAGACTAGATGTATGGTTCTCATGAACTTTTAGAAAATTCCTACATTTTTGTCTTGAACTATTAGGATTAGAGCCAGTTTAACACCAGGCTTGCAACAGAATGGCCTGAAATTGCTCCCACTTGAAGAATTTGGGACTGTTACAATTTAAGTGAACAAGAGGAGGGACAAGCTAGACATTAATACAGTTCCTGCATAGCACATCTGGAAGGAAAGGACGATGGCATCTTTTTTTGCTGACACTGCATTTCGTTCAGGTCAGGACGGGAATAATCATAGTGTTTGGCTGTTTTGGTTGATGTTTTACCTTCCTTTTGAAAACAAAAAAACCCCACAATCAATACCAAGCGCAATATCAAAGGAGAGAGCTGCTAAGCAAGATCTACATTAGAGGGGAAGATGTAGGTCTGTCGTGATGAAAGCACCAATTACTGCAGCAGCACCGCTGTTTTTAAGGGGCTTGGCCTTATTGGGTGCATTCTCACCACACGCTGCGTTTCGACCGCCCGCTCAAAGGCTCAGGTGCCGGCGCCGGGGCACTGGCGGGCTCAGGCGAGGGACGTGTCCGCGAACAGCGCCGCAACCCCACCCGCCGCCTC
>NW_010167812.1:0-1037 GCF_000695765.1 Mesitornis unicolor | reverse complement strand
CCTGTCGATGACGGCGTCGGGCGGCCCTTGGAAATATCAAACAGGAGAGGGTTACCAGGTCTCTGCAATACCCAAACTTCAGAGGGAAGACAAATCTGCTCTGGGAGGGAAAACCGGTGGAGGTCGCAGCGAGAACAAAGACCTTTCCTGGATGGAAGGGTTTGGGCAGGCAAAGGTTGCAGGTGTGGGGTTATCTTTCCTCATTTTCAGCGGTGCTGTCATCCAAAGCACAGCCACAGATCCCTCCTGATGGGAGGTGTTCATCCCAGCAAACCTTTGAGACAGAAACCCCCTACCCCAGCACAATCCTAACCCATCCCTGCAGAGCAAGGGAGATTGGGGCAGGAATCAACTTCTCCATCCACATGACAAGAAGAAAACGGACCCGATGCTGTTCAACAACAGTGGCAAATCAACGATCTGAGCGTATCTGGATCTCAAAGTGTAAGCTTTGTTCGTGCTGTGTGGTGGCAGCACTACAGCACTGCTGAAAACCCACTCGCAACTTCCAGAGCAGCTCAAGGTTTCCCAGGTTCCCTAAAGAGCCTCCTCTTTCCAGGATTAATCCCAAAGGCCACAGAATCCTTTTTTTCCTACACGAAAACCAAAGGGGTTAAGAGCTAAGCCAAGCACCTCAATCCAGGAAGCAAACCCCAAGCTCAGTGCAGTTTCACTCGTGAAACACTGACATTTCAAACCCTTTTTAAGCAGAAGACAACTCAGACCCCACTTCCCGAGGCTCTGCTCCCAAGCTCTGCCTGCAGAGCGGCCCCAGGCTCTGTCCTACAGCCTCTGTCTCTACATCTGCAGAGATCTGAACCAGGAGCCGCATTCCTCCCTTATCAGCCTGGCAGGTTGAAGCATTCCTGGTACTGGTGAAGCAGCTCGGCTCCATTTCCAGAGCCCTCTCCTCGTGTGCAAGGTAACAGAGACCGCCCCAGCACTGAATTCCTGCCCCACACGAACACTTCAGGCTCATCTTACCAGGTTCCCATGTAAACACAAGCTCTACACCTCGCAAAAGCCCCACAGCCCGA
>NW_010167811.1:15187-29725 GCF_000695765.1 Mesitornis unicolor | reverse complement strand
TCATTATATATATATATATATATATAATATTTTCCCATTGAATGAACCAGGTGGCTTTAGGTAGGAAGTGTGCTTTGATAAAGAAAAACATTTGTGTTTTCAGAACATCTGTAGTAGTTTTATTTAAATAAAAGTAAAAAAACCCACTCTTTAAATAGTTTCCAGTATGTTTTCCAGCAAACTTGAATTCTGGATTATATCTAAGTGAAGCTTGGTTCTAAGTAATTAATCACTTTCTAATACAACAAACATTGTTATTAAAAATGATGTATTTAATGTTTATGGACTATCTGTAGTTACCAAAAAACTGATTCTGATTCTTTGGTATAATTATGAAAATAGTTCATAAATTAGATTTCCTTTTTGCTAATTTAAACTATGGTATAAGTAAAATTTTTAATTTTTTTTTTCTGAAGGGGACAATACACCTGTTCCGCAAATCACAGAGATCATTGGTTGGAAAGTTAACACATGAATTTAGGCTGGTTGCAGCAGATAGGAGGGTAAGTATTTCTTTTTGAAAATGAATAATAATAAAAAAGACATTAGCTGTGATAAGCCACAATACATTATTAACTTGAGTATATTTTTGAGAATTTTTCTTTGAGATTTTTCTAGCTACGCTTACAAAAAATCCAGCTGTGAAGCTGGATTCCTTCCTGTGCATTGTCTGTGTCAGTCTTCTCCTGAATTGTACCTGTGCTTAATGCATTCAGTAGAACTTTAAACAGAAGATACACAGAGGTTTTTGGGACCACTAACATGAAATTGCATAAGTCTGTCTTCAGAAGTCAGATGGTGTGTGCTGTTACAATATTTGTATTTTATTCAGGGGTGATTTTTTTAGACCATTTTAAGCATGATGCACAAGCACTGTTTATAAACGAGCTTTGAGACAATTGTAAAGTTAAAAATAGAACATGGGCTTGTTGTTTTGAAATGAGATGTAAATTTTTGGGAGCGAGGAAAAGCCAGCTCTGCTTGCATGATGAAGTTCTGCAATATTGTTTTTTAAAATTAGATATATTTTTGTTTTGTATATTTTGGAAGATTTAAAATTCATATATATTCTCATCAACAGTCCTGGAAGATCTTGCTGTTTGGTGCTATAAATTTAATATGTATTGGCTTCCTGCTAATGTGGTGCAGCTCTACAAACAGCATAGGTAGGTGGCTCTCTTGTACTGAAACTGCAACCAAGTACTACGTTTCTTAGCTTGTGAAGTTCCAGCATACTAAAAAAGCGGAGTTCAGCACGTAATGGAGTTAGGTGGCAGCAAAGCCAGGGTTGGAAAGCGCTTTAACTGCAGTCAGGTTAGAGGCATTTCTTGCAGACAAGTGTGGATTAGTGAGAGTCCTTCAAAGTTCGCTAGGTTTTCCAAACCTGCTGGTCATTTTTGTCTTGCCATACCCTCTTTATCATTCAAATTGCAAAAAATTAAACTTTTAAGCTAGTGTTCAAACCTGTTCCTTGTATAAATAGTACCAGTGACATACAGAGACTCTCACTTGCAGTTGAATGAAGATGTTTGTAGTGTGGGACAAGGCTTCTCTGATTCCAGGAATGTTTTTCAATATTCTGTGTAGCTTCTACTTTTTTACAGAGGCTCTAAGATGCTTCCCATCATGTATACAGATAGTGGAATGCCTTACGTTTTTAATTTGTGAAACAGGTTTTCTTGCAGTGTCAAGATGGGTCAGAGAGGCAGAACAAATAAAAAATCCTGTTGTACCTGCTTTTCACTGCAACAATGCCCATAAGAAATCTCTTGCTTTGGTGGATGGTGTGTTACTGGAAGATCTCCTGACTTTTCTGTATTTAAATTCTTAGTCACAAGGCTAATACCTTTTGTATCTGGGCATTATTGCATGCTTTGTTAGAATTAGGATTGCCATAATCAACCTGTTTATGAAGTTAAATATATTGGTGTATTTAGGACATTAATATTGTGTACACATACAAAAGAGAGACTTGCTCTACCAACAGAGCCAATTTATGTTGATAAAAGATGAAAAACAACTGCACGAGAGTGACTTAGAAAAATGCAAGTGATTTCTGCATTGAAAAATTATATTAAGTTTTAATATTTCCTCTTTTTTTTTTAAACAGCTTTAACTGCTTACACTTATTTGACAATCTTTGACCTTTTCAGGTGAGGTTTTTCAGCTTTAGTCTTACTGTTCATTTGTGCCTGTCTTTATATATTCTATACATATAAAATGTATTTGCAGATACAAACACATGTTATTTTGAATCATCAGGATAGAAACACTGGTTTACATACAGCTTAAATGAGTATAAAATTGTACATCACAATAAATAGATTATGAGAAAAACCATAGCTGTATGGAGAATGACTAGTGACAGATCAGTCACAGATTTCTCTGTCCAGATGCGTAACAACGTAAAACAGAATTTAGGATCAAACCAGTGCCTGGTGGTTCACTGGGAACATTCCCTAATGCCAGTTATTGGTTCTGAGGTATCCTGCAGTTTTAGCATTGGGGAACAAGGCGTATGTAATCCTATTTTTGTTCCAAAATATTTCAAGAGCTAGATCCCACACACTCTTCCTATAACATCATTATGTATTTTTAGTATTTTTCCTGTTTTCTAACAAAATGATATTAAAATTACTTTTAATTATGGAAGTTCTGAACACTGTGTTCTAACACCTATGGCTGTTGGTGAATGGCCAGTTAGATTAGAGCTTGTGTAGATGAAAGCAGCCAAAAGAGTTAATTTGTTTTGGCCGTATATGTAGATAAATTACACTGTGGTAAAGTAAGGCAATACTTGGCATAGCCTGAGACTTACTCTGGAGTGCTAAATCTAATTCATGGTATATCTCTAAAATAACTTAATGAAGAGTTTTCTTCACTTTTCCACTGGGTTACAAAAGAAGTGACACAAATGTGTCAGTCCTGTCATTCTTGCTTATCATGTTGCTCCTCATTTAAATGGTGTTTTTCAGGCTACAGTATTTCTAGGCGAGTTCATAAAGCATGTGTAAGAAGAGCATTTACTGGGTGTCTAGTTTCATGTTTCCATAGGCTTTTGCTTTGTACGTGTCATTACTATGTGTGATACCAGACAGTATTAAAACGATTTTCTCAGACCACCTTTGCTTGTTAGTCAGAATCTGGGTGCCTTGTGTCATGTACTGCAGGTCCCTGCCAGAAAAATTCATGGAGCGCATGCAGATTAAACACTGTCTGTGCTCTTTTGTGTTAGGGCCTTGGTGTAAAATCGCATTGCATTGGAGTTATGGTAAACTTTATTTAGGCTGAATGATACTCTGTTAAAGAAGGTTGGTGATAGCCTTTGTGAGCACAGCATGCCTTAAGTACAGCATTAGACTGTCTCCTGGTGTGAGGAATTACTCTGGCTACCATTGCACTGAAATTATTTGCTACCCTTTTTATAGGAACAGGTGAGACATCATTGTGGAGTTTCAGTTTTATTCCCCTGCACAACCTTTTCTGGATTCACTGAAACCTTCCTTGTGACAGTGATGGGGGTGTTGAGTTCATGTAAGATGTGGTTATATTCATTTGTTCAGTTCTGATGGCTGAAGCGTATATTTGTAAATTATCCAATTTGTAAAGGCTGCAGTTATTTTCTTCCCCTTTTTTCAGTTTGGTCACATGTCTAATAAGCTACTGGGTAATGATGAAGAAACCTACCCCAGTCTATTCATTTGGGTAAGTACTAGTAACAAGATCTAGTGTTTGGTAATACAGCAAGTGTTATGTTGCTGAATGTCATTGCCCAACATCCCCCAACATGCATGACTAATGATCTGTGTGTGTATAGAAGAGCCTAAAAATAAGGAGACCAAATACTGATGATGTAAAGAACAGTTATAGAATAGGGATGAGACAGGAAAAATAATTAAGTAGTGCTTAATTTTAAGTTGTTTATGATAAGTGGAGTGTTGGCCTAAAAGAAATTAAAAATAATACGTGTTCCATCCAGTTTCTTCCCATCTATCTGCTCTTGAAAGAATTAAAAGTAGTAGGTCTATCCTGCTGGTTCCTGTGCAGACCAGAGTGCATTTGATGCATTGTTCAATGCAGTGTTTCTAAACTTAATTCTCAAATTTCAGGTTTGAAAGGTTTGAAGTTCTAGCCGTATTTGCATCTACAGTTCTGGCACAGCTTGGTGCTCTTTTTATACTGAAAGAAAGGTAGGGATATGTACCATTTTCTTGAATTTTTTGTTACATATGAAGATATTCCACATTGAGCAAAGGTCTATGTATTCTACAAATGCTAGAGAAAACTTCAGATTTTTTAAAAATATTGCTAAACTTTACTGCTCACTTATACCAATTACGCTACGTATAGGCTTTAGATGAAATGATAGGAATTGATAAATATAATCTAACAGCTTTCAAGGAAAAACTCGATGTTCTTAAGAGTCATATTTTCCAAGAAGTTAGGAATTTCATTTAATACATTTCTCTATGCATCTTTAAAGTTCATTAATAAATAATTTGTTTTTTTTTACTTCAGTTACTTCATGAAGTAAAGCAACTTTATAATACATTAAGGATCTGAATGTTTAAACTATCAACTTCATCAGTCCCTCAAAATTTGAAGTATTAATTTGACACACTATCTGTGCTTGGAAGCATTTGTATTTCAGGAGGTTTGCCTAAAAATATATTTTAGTCTTTAAAAATGAAAAGGCTTTTGTTAACACCTGGAATTTAAAACTGGGACAGTGTTCCTTCCATTTTTCTATTCAAGGGCTCTATTTTCTTTACAAACAGCTATGTTAACAGCTTCACAGTTTTATACTATAGGTTGATCTGTCAAAGCCTCCACTTTTTTGAACATCAATTTTAGGAAATTCCTAAAACTTATCACGGGTTTTTTCTGTCACAGTTGAAGCTCATTTCTTATTTTACTGGTGGATAAAGGAAGATTTGTATCTCCACCCACAGTATCCAGCATTTTCTTTATTTGGCATTGGTTAGTAAGAAGCTTTAAGTCAGGAATTTCAGACTTAAGTTGTTGTGATTACCAACATCGGTGCTGGCAGTTAACAGTTTGGCACATTCATTTACAAGCATCTTTTTATTGTGTAGACAGGATTAATGGTAACTAGCACCTATGTGACACAGTTTGGAAAAAGTTGGGAATCTATATTACACCCTGCTTCTTTTCAGTGTTAAATGCTTTCGTCACTTATAAAAATTGCTGTGCTTATTTAAGCAATTTTTTTGCAGTAATTTATCTGTCTTTTTTTGTTGTTATCAATGGCAGATAATTCTTCAGAACTGAAAAAATAAGCTTCAAGTATCAAGGTTTTAGTGTATGAATGTAACTCCAATTTTCAATTATTTTTGTAGTGCAGAACGGTTTCTGGAACAACCTGAGATACACACGTAAGAAATTATTTTGATATGTAAAATGGTAGTTTTTTCAGTGTCCCTTTGTGTTTCTAATTCTTAATCTAGCATGTGTTAATTATGCAAGTACATTCAGCACCACATTGGCTTTGGTACCTTGGCATTTGTTGCAAACTATGTTGCAAGCTATATCGCAAGCGGTTTTGTCAAGGTACAATTGAAATGTAACAGAGGTGCTCTCTTCAATAATGACTTGACCATATGTAAGTCATTAAACAATGACTTAACCTACATATATTGTTGGTTTTGCTAGTTTAGTTTATCTCATTTCTTATGGAGGCCTCTTAGGAGGCCTGGTGTGTGTCAGGGGGAGAATGCTGTGATCGTTATGGAACTGAAGGTGTTGCAAAGATGATGACTATAAAGAGCACGAGGAAAGGAAAAGAAGGTGTTGAGGGGCAAACGACTGGGACATGGGATGTGTGATGAGGTTGTAGTTCTCCTAGGAAAGGGTAGGGGCCTAGGGCATCATTCCATAGGAAACGTAAGCTTTTT
Source organism: Mesitornis unicolor (assembly GCF_000695765.1). Classification (NCBI taxonomy): domain Eukaryota; kingdom Metazoa; phylum Chordata; class Aves; order Mesitornithiformes; family Mesitornithidae; genus Mesitornis; species Mesitornis unicolor. The sequence continues at coordinate 23,810 of NW_010167811.1, read as the reverse complement.
TATATCTTCAAAGGACAAACATACTTGTGTATGCATATATGCAATTAGTTAAGAACTGTTACTCAACATTATGAACATTATGTATGGCCTAATGCAATAACACTAATGTATGAAGTTCAACGATCTCATATAACGGTTGAAATTATAATACACTGCCATTTATTTAGTGTTACACTCTTGTTTTCAATCTCAGTGAACGATACCAAGCCAAATACTTTGATATTAATACTAGTAATTACAGCTTGATTTCATGTTTTGTGGGGATGTGAAATTAAGATGCCTTTTTTTTTTCTTTCCTCCCTAGGGGACGACTGCTGGTTGGTACTTTCGTGGCTCTCTTTTTCAACTTATTTACAATGCTTTCCATTAGGAATAAGCCTTTTGCTTATGTCTCTGAAGGTATGTGATAAATTAATCTATAACAAGAATTAGGAAAAGATTTTAATATTCCTATTTTTATCAAGGTATAACTTGTCTCATAACTTTCTTAGGTAGCAGGCAAAACTTACTGTTGCCTCCATTAATATAACTTCATGCAGTTTAGAATTACAATCTGAATTTCAGCTCTAGTTTGCTTATAAAGCTCTCTGAGTAGTACATAGTCATTAATGCGGTAAACTGAGTATCATTTTAATACTGAAGTATTCTTTATTTTCAATCTTTTGGATTCAATCAGTGAAGGTAATCTGAGAGATACCAGAACTCTGAAGACATATTATGGATATATTAATAGAATAAAAATAAATTAATAAAATGGTTCTTCTTAATAGCTCTTTTACCTGGGACTTTTTCACTGTGAAGCAGGCTTCCAATCGGTAGTAAGTGTTGGGAGACCGTTGAGCACTGTGAAAAATAGTAAATTGTGAGAAGCCATCTATTTTTCATGGTTTTCTATGTATTTTGCCAGAAATAGTGTTTTATTTCAGTGAATATAGTTTTGCTTAAATTATAGTTTATAGTTAGATATTATACTTCATATTATATAAAAGATAATTATGATGGTTATAACCTGCAATTATATTTGTATTTAAGCAGTTCAGATTACTATGAGAGAGGCATTTTACTTACTGCCTGGAAAAGTCAGACTTTGTTGTTTGTTTTTTATTTCAAGTGACAGTCAATCTGTTGCGATGCATTTATTCATACTGTATTGGGTTCTTCCCTTAAAATAAAACTTTAAGTGTACTTTAAAAGTGATTCCTTTACTTATAGTAATTTTTTAACCTTCTTTCTTTTACAGCTGCCAGCACAAGTTGGCTTCAGGAGCATGTTGCAGATCTTAGTAGAAGGTAAAGGTTTATAATGTTTTTGAAAATTCTTAGCTTCTGGAAGGTAGTCTGGTGTTACTGTGTGTAATAACGATTTGGACAGGTATTAAGGCATAAACTGTTGTGTATTAGAGCTTTTAGAAGAGCTTTACCTACTGTAGGTCTAGTGTATGAACTCTGGAGCAAACATTGTCTCTCACATTTCCCAGATGCATCAATCTTTCTGCATAACTTTCCCCTTTGAACGTGTTCAGTACATTGTATGTAGTTCTCTTTGGGTGAGGTGAGGTAAACTAGCTTTGTCCTGCACAGACCTGAACTGCATTTCTCAACAGTCACTGACTGAGCGACACACTTTGTAATAATTTCTGTTTATTTACAGTCTGGGGTGGGCAAGTGACTAGGATGGATGCAGTTTAAATGAGATATATGAAGCAGGTTACTCACTGAAGCATAGCTATGGAAACTCCTCACTTGTCCAGCAGGAAACTGGAAAGTCTGTGTCTTCCAGAGACTGAAGCAGTGTTGCTCATTCATCTTGTCTGTTAACTCTCTTGCATGTATTGGAAATCCAAATGTGAGATAACATTGTTTGCAAATAATTTTGTCAGATGTCAGAAATGTTTGTTTTGAGCCATGCATGTCCTTCCAAGCACTCATGCTGCCAGCATCAAAATAAGAAAGTTAAACCATATTGTATAACGCGTTAAGTATGCTGCAAAGCCCATCTGTTTCTGCGTGTTGTAATTTTTGTATACAGTTGAGGCAAGCGGAGAACGTTGGTGTGTTAAACAGAACAGTTGATTTTACACGAGTTTAAGGCATTACATCATCAGACCCAAATTCTACAAAACAGCCTTAGAAGACTAACGATAGGGTTGCCCAAACACCTGGAATTTCAGTTTTGGAAAAAACCCCAAAGCATGGATAGTAATCACAGACATGAACAGAGGAAGGACACAGATGGATAACTTGAAGGGCTCCCAGATCAAGTGTCTAAAATTTCTACTGGGTTTTGAGAGAACCTGCAGACAATTATGCCAACAATTAAAAAAAAAATAAAATTGCTTGGTATGTATACAGCCATTTCAAATGTGTTCTGTGAAGCAGTGCTGATTACAAAATATCTGCACTTTTATATAAATATGTTGATTAAAATTTTTACAGGAGCAGACCAGCTCATGATGTCTAAACATAGGTTGGTTCCAAACAGAGCAACAAAACATTTTGTGTTGTCTTTTCCTTCAGATTTTCCAGTATGTGACATGCACTTAAATTCACTGAGATGTACAGAAACCCTTTTCTCTCTTCATGCTCCCACTGACAGGAGATAACTATAAATAAGTAACTTTTCCCAATGTTCCCTCATGGGTTTTTTGGTCTCCTCTTGTTCAGCTAGCTGGCCTTCTCCCTCTTTTCACACTCTGTTAGCTTTGGCTTTAGAACACTTTTGCACACCATGATGGCCGATGGAGTGAAGAGCAGTGATATGCAAACCCTGCTCCCAAGACTTACATATATGTAATAGCAGTATCTGAATCTGTAAGGTACTTCTGTTGTGTGCAGCTGACACAGCTAGCTATGTTAGCAGAAAAAAGAAAGTAGCACAAGATTTGTATTTTAAAAATACGTGTAGAAAAACTGTATAAAGATTAGTATAGTGTAATATTTTGTGGATGGGAAGATAGACTTATAGCAAATTTAAGATGCAAGATATGAAAGAGAAAGTGATGTGGATATAAACTTGATTATTCTTTTCTGACATCGGACTGTTACAAAACTTTGAGCAGAATTAGAAGGGCCTTTACTGTCCTTGAAGACATCATTTGCAAGATGTATTTGAAGTCAAATGCTGAAACAGTGGGTGTAACTCTTGGTTTTGAAGTAATGATGGACAGCTGGCTGAGAACTGCTTTTTCTGTTTTGTTGCAGTATTTGTGGAATCATCCCAGGATTGAGTAGCATCTTTCTGCCACGAATGAACCCCTTTGTCTTGATTGATATTGCTGGAGCCCTAGCTCTTTGCATTACATATATGCTCATTGAAATCAAGTATGTACAGTTGTTGTTTAAAACAAACAAACAAACCACAAGCTCTTTTTGTATTCAGTCCATGGGAAATTGCATTTTTTTATATGAAAGGAATGTTCTCATAAAAAACTGTTTTTTCTATAAATAGGAGTTGCAACTCTGTTAATATATTAGGTTTCTTTTCCAAAGATGTGTAATTCAGATGAGATTAGTATGTGTCATATTCTGTCAGTATATATAATTTAAAAGAATATAAAAAAATCTATTCCTTTCAAAAACAGAAATACCAATTTTTCTTTAAAATTGCTTTCTCTCTAGCAATTATTTTGCTGTAGACACAGCCTCTGCTATAGCAATTGCTTTGATGACATTTGGTACCATGTATCCTATGAGTGTCTACAGTGGAAAAGTACTACTCCAGGTAAGGCAATGTCATAAAACAAGGTTTTTTTGTGGTTTCAGTTTTGTTAAATGTCCTTATTTAAAAAACAAACAAACAAAAACAAACAAAAAAACCCCATAAAATCTGTTTTAAGCATTTGAATAGGAAGTTTTTCAAGGGCAGTAGAAATGTGCATCATGAAGTCATCAGAATTTCTTGTTTAATGCCATTGGTATCTTGTGTAGGCAGACCAGACTTAAAGACTCTCTTACTTAAACGGGGCAAATTAATCTTTATTGTAACTTTTTTTTTCCCCCCTCTTCTTTTTCTTAAAGACAACCCCACCTCATGTGATAGGCCAGTTAGATAAACTTCTTAGAGAGGTAAGTTGGTGTATAATACATGACACAATGTGCACAGCTAATGTTAAATAAGCATTCAGGAATATGAAGAGATTTTGTGAGTACTCCAAGAAGATTGCTAAAGAATTGTTTTTTTAAATAGTATCTTTTTAACTGCATGTAGAAGATACAGATCTTGCTATCTAAGATGAATAGTGTCTTTTCAGGTATCTGGAACAAATCTGTTGAAGGTAGTGCAGGCTGTTCTCATTAACTGAATTTGAGCTACTGTTGAAGAGGTTTACAAATGTGAGTGAGGGGAGGAAAAGGAGTACAGGCAGCTGTTGATTTACAGCATGTCAAATTCTGAAAATATTGCAATTTGACAGCAAGAGTTACTTGAAATTAATAACTTATCCACTTTTTTGATGGATTTGGATGTTTAAGGGTAGCAAAAGTACAGTAGATAAGTGTTAGTGGCATCATTAACAGACATTGTCCATTCTGTGTATGGAAGCTTTTATTTCACTAATGAAAATGCTGTATTATTAAGCCATATGTAAAAGTTAATTTCTAAAAGGATTTGCAATATTATTTCTAATTTATTTTCTTATTTCTGGATGTTTGTGTACAATTAGGTTTCAACTTTGGATGGTGTCTTGGAAGTTCGAAATGAGCATTTCTGGACATTAGGTTTTGGCACTTTGGTAAGTTATGTCTTTATTGTCTTTTTAGCCTTTAAAAAGAGTTGTCAGTTACAACTTTTCTTTATTTAAATAAAGATATTTCTTCTGAAATCTTAAAAATTAAAAGAATTTATGGAGTCAGTATTCAGTTCTTGTGATTTATTGCAAAGCTTCCTTTAAGCTTTTTTTAAGCTTTTTTATTGGTTAGTATTACTTACGTATATTGCAGCTCTGGATTAAAGCATGTGTTCTGTAACTGTAGGATTTCTTTTGTATTTTGACAGTGAAGAAAACACCCAACAACAGTAAAGAAACCTTTAAAATTATATTTTAGCGTAAATTGTCTCAGATGGGTGAAAAAGAAAGCTAAATGTTCAGGTACCAAAGGTCTACAGTAGAATAGTGTTTTCAGCACTTCTGGACGAGAGGGTGGGAAAAAACCAACTACAGTTAGGTACTGATATTCTGTAGGCTGAAAGAAATGAAGGGGTTTTTTGTGGTACAGAATGATCACACAAAACTCAGTTATTCCTAAATTGATATAGGTATGTTGAGACATCTGAAATATTAAAGACTTCTAGACTTTTTTTTGACTTCTGAATTCCTCCAATATGCTACCCTTCTTAAAAAAAAGAAAGAGGCAGTAACTCTGACTCGCTGATGTGAAAACAGCTTTCAGTTTACTATTCTGCCACCCAAAAAACTGGATCACAGCATTGTTGGATTGATGACAGATATTTACAAAACCTTTGCTTGCATATTTACCTATTGGCGTCTTCCAAATTGTAGTAGCAACTTCCTGAGACCTGCATATGTTTTCAGCTGCACCATCAGATGTAAAAATGGCTTCTGTAGCACAAGCTGTGAACCATGTTCTTTATTAAATATGAACTGAAAAGGCAGTGAGGGATCTGGTTTGTGTCCTGTTCACTTCTGCAGCAGTAGCTCAAAGTAAATGAGATAGTGTTACTGGGAGGAAAGCCGGGGCAGTCTGTAGTCCAGGGGAAACTCAGTCTGCATTCCACAAAGGACATCGCCTCTGTTCTTGTTAATGGTCCGAGTTTCAGCATGGGTGCCATGTATGTTGTTCTCTTGTCTGCTCCAGCAGCATGGTGTTGGCACTATTTTTCTATTTTGGCATATGGAGTTTGCACTTTTGGACTGCTTTTTCCCGGCTGTTGCCTTTCCTTTTCTGCCATCACATTTTGTATTTTGTAGTTAGGCTTTAAGACTCAGTTTTCATGAATGATGGTCTTGATATGTTCATAAGAGATTGCTGTGTTAGGAAACATCAAAATGTATCCTAATCATGGAATTATTTATTAAGTTTCTCAATTTAGTCTGTAGTTTCCGCTGCGAAAGGTCTTTGTGTAATTCTCTGTGGGATAACTTACCTCTTCTTGAACACATGTGGAGAATCTTTACTGAAGTAACAGTTAACAGCCAACTTATTTTTGTCACTTTTTAGGCTGGATCAGTACATGTCCGAATTCGGAGAGATGCAAATGAACAAATGGTACTTGCCCACGTCACTAACAGATTATACACATTGGTCTCTACCTTGACTGTTCAGATTTTCAAAGATGACTGGATCAGACCTACCTTATCATCTGTGCCTATTGCAAACAACATTCTGAATCTTCCGGATCATCATGTTATTCCGATGCCGTCTTTGAAAGCTGCTGATAATTTGAACCCTGTTACATCCACTCCAGCTAAGCCCAGCAGCCCACCGCCAGAATTTTCTTTTAATACACCAGGCAAAAATGTGAGTCCAGTCATCCTTTTAAACACTCAAACAAGGCCCTATGGATTGGGCTTTAATCATGGATCCACAGCCTACAGCAGTGTACTCAATCAAGGATTTGGAATACCAGGAATGGGAGCAACTCAAGGATTCAGAACTGGTTTTACAAATGTCCCAAGCAGATATGGAACAAATGCTCGTGGGCAACCCCGACCATAATAAACACTGTTATTTATTGTACTTAAGGGTATTGACTTAATTCTTTTATTACCCAATTTTTATAAACATTTGGAATGTCAGATCATTCTAAATGGCTGGGAACAAGTGCATTGTTCATGTTCACGGAATGGTTACATTGCAATTTTTTTCTTTGCATCAGCAGTAGCCTGTGTAATACCACAAATGTTTTCCAGACTTATGATACTTTACAGGTAGTTTTTATAGAGTGTCTATTTCTATTCAGCTTTTTACTCTCTTTTCCCAAGAATGTATTGAGATATAGCACAACTCCTTAAGACAGTAAAATTGTCACCAGGTAGCATTTTTTTCTAATGAGAATTGCTTATTGAGTGCTGAATAGCTGAAAGAATAGGAAATTTCAGAAATACAAGTCCAAGTTTTGAGAGACGTTTTGATTGCTGTATTAAGCCATCTTTTGACAAAGTCACAATTAGGTTTTGGTTGCAAAAATCCATCAGTATTCATACTGTGGCCATTGTGAAGACAATCTGGCATTTCAGATTCTAATTAATTTTGTGAAACCATGTTTTTATATTTTTATTAATGCTTTTATAGAAATTCAGATGGTTCAGCAATCATTTTCTAGTTGTATTTCATATTCATCTCTGATATTTCTTCCTTTTTAGTTTAACTGCAAAATTATTTAGCAATATACTGGGAAATAAAATATTTCAAACTTAAGATTTTACAAGCACCTCTTTTTTACAGTTAACCCTATTTAATATACAGAGCAGATGGCTGTATTGTTTCTGAAGCCAGTATTTCATTTTTGACTATGGAAAGTATTCTCTGATTCGATTGTGACTTTGTATTTTTTCTCTTTGTATTTTTTTCTGTAGTGTCATGGGGAAAAAAATCTATTTATATTCCTGGATTTTATCCAGGGTACAGGTCAGTGATCACTGACAGTTCCTGAAGTCGTTGCTAGAGTGCTTAACCTTTGGGGTACACTCGGAACAAGACTGCCTAACTTGTCTCTGCTTTTGCATTTTTGTTCTACTGTGCATCTAGAAGGCCGTGTTTCTTCAGGGCCTTTCTTAGCGAGCTCTTCCCTCTGACTGCTGTCATGTTCTTCGCTGCTCTGATAACAGGGAAAGGTTTTTTAGAAATACTTCAGTTTTTTTCTGTTCTCCTGTGCAGTCTGTATCTTTTAATTCTCTAGCCAATACCTCCTCTGCACTTTTGTCTGCATCTCTTGGCTGTTCAGGAATGGGTCGCCCATTCCCACTGTTTCACTTGCAACTCCGGGTGCTAAATTATGACTTCCTTCCACCTTGTTAATTTGTGTACTAAGTCTCCATTTGTCCGAGGTGGTTATATGGAGCTGTAGTATCTCAGGGACTCCAAAGATATTAACGTTACCTGAAGATAATGGGTTCGATAGAGAGATCTTTCTCTTGTAGAACTGAGTTGAGAACAGCCTTCATTTGAATTTTCAAGGTCTGTGGCCCCTTCACACTGGCTGAGGATTTATTTTTCTGCATAAGGACATTGCTTTCCTCATTTTTTCCCTCCACTACCTGTGTTTCTTGCTCTGACGCATGAAGGAGGGCGTTGCTTTTGCAAACAAAGCAAGGTGACATTCTGCATGGTGGTGTCTTGCTGGGATGTTTTTGGCTGAGGGTAGTGTCCAGACTGCCATGGGTTACAGTCCGTGTAAGCTACAAGCAGGGAATCTGGTTCTGTGCTTCATTTTCAGCAAGAGTAACAGTTTTGTTGCTGTGTTACAAAATGTAATGACACAGGAAACTCGTGTTTAAAGATTACAACAAACCTGTAACGATTGGCTGCGTTACTCTGAGGTCAGTATTGACTCAGTAATCACTGTTGTTTCATTACTCTGTAGTTATGTGTAGTCTACTACACATGCCATTGCTGCACAAAAATTCACTGAAGTACAGAACGCTTGAGCAGATTCTCTGTACCTC
>NW_010167811.1:0-15156 GCF_000695765.1 Mesitornis unicolor | reverse complement strand
GCAGATTCTCTGTCCTTCTGGGTGGCTGAACCGGACTGCACCCTCTACAGCATCTGCAACACCTTAGAGCCAGCAGAATGTTTACAATATACTACTCTCATGTGGCCTATTTGAGAATTGTTACTTATTCCAGTTTCATAACCAAACACTTGCCCTTTTTCTGACATTTTAATACATTGTATTATATTGATTGCATGCCTACTTGTTTTTAGTAGAAAATTAAAGCTCCATTTTATTAAAAAATGAAGCTGACCTTTGATTTAAAATGAAAAGGAAGAATGAGAATCCCAGAATTCTGAGTGCAATATAATCACTTTTAACAAATTTATTTTTTGGAGTGATTGTTTACAATATATATCATGTGTGCAGATGATAAAGATTCTTCTAGAGATTAGAACAGCTTTTTAGCTGCTTTATTGTTACGAATATATTAAGAATATTTGTTAAATCAGCACAGAGTAAAATGTTTCCTTTTATATGAGGAAAATAAAATCAGTGTCATCCTTAAATGCCAAGGAAAAAAATGGTAATCTGTGTACAAGATTTTTATAATTATCTTTTTTTATCTATTGATTGTTTAAGCGATGCTCTCGGGTGATAATTCAATCTCAATGAGCGGATGTGTGAAATTTCAGAACTGTTTTGGTGGGTCTACTACAAGCAGAGACTGGATCTTTGTAATAATTCTACAAAAAGCATTTTTACTGCACTTTGTCTTTTCTAATTGTATTTTGCTGTTAGGTGGTCACAATCTAAATGGTTATTTGAAATGTTTTGAATAAGAATTGCTAATTTATATCATCTTCATTCCTAGTGATAGGAATGCTGCCCCAGCTAGAGAAAAGAGAGAACTCGTACTCCCTGTCATTTCTGTCTGTCAGAGGATTTGGCATTGTTACTCCCTTAACTCGTTCCAGCTGTGATTGCATAGGATCACTTCACTTGGAGGTAAATGTATGAGGTTTTAGAGAATTTGAGGGGCCTGTACCATTACTTTGGCTTAAGATTCTTGCGAAAAACTGCATTATCGTGACATAAAAGGAGCTGGATTGCCTGCTACAATACAAATAACTGATGTAATATGTGTAATATGGGGGGGGGGGTAGCTTTACTTGTCGAGTTATGGCTCTCGAGTTCATTCTGTTCTGCATTCCCTTCACCCAGGCAATAACCACATACACCTCTGGGAGGACTCTGACAAGCCAGTGACAGTCTCTTGTGGGTGGTAGATTGATGGTTTGGTTTTGTGTTGGGTTTTTTTTTCCCCTTGAATGAGATGTGACAAATCATATTCAAGGAGAGAACTTGTGCAGCAATTCTGCTGATTTGTTGAAGTCTCTCAGTTGAATGGGGCAGCAGAGGACAGAAATCAGCAGGGACAGAGAAACTATCCAGGGATGGGTTGTTCAACATAAAGCTTGTCTCTGAATGCTGAAATTATTATCTGTACTGTGCATGTCCAGATCCTACGGATATGGATACTTCGTGACATTCAATGTTGAAACAGAGAGAAGAGGAGACTCTGTTCCTGGTCTTTTCACTTGTGTTTTTTGTTTTCTGGGTATTTTATCAAATGGCTAGGCTTTCTCCTACTTGCTTGTTCTGTTCTGCCTTACTAGCAATGGGAACCCACCTTGACCATGTCTTTGCTTTATTGACTACTTCAGCTTCGTGTGCTTTTGGGAGCTTAGATTCTTGGATTCACGAGGTTATTGGGCTGATGTAAGTTTTCCTTCCAGCAGTTATTTTTGAAATGAATGATAGATCATATAAATTGCTGAGATGATGACCCTCCTCTCATTAAGTAAACCCTTTCTGGGACTCAGATCCAGTTAAGGGATGGCCCTCTTTTCCTGTACCACCACAAAAAAAAAAAGCTGCTTCATATTTTGAGAACCATTGAATTGTATTACACCGACCTGTGTCTCATTTCTTTGAACAGAGTAAACGTAACTGAAGAGAACTGCATGCTCAGGCAGTGAGAAGTTAGTAACAAAATTGACATGCCAGAGATTTGGTGTAAACTACATGGTTAAATTATGGTTTCAACCAACTAATACAGATTTTTTAAAAAATCAGCTTTTCCCAGTTACAACAACCCTCTGATACCACATTTCATGATGAAACCTATTTTAAATTAACTTTCAAATTCTTGAAGCAGCGGAGTGGCACACTGCCAATGCATAAAGCACTTTTCAGAGGCCCTGCAAAGTATGAAGTGCCACAAGAGTTCATCTGTAAAAACAAAATTAGCCACCCAAACTCATGTTCAGTATTTCTGTATACAGCCATTTTTTTAACCTTTTTTCACCACTTAGGGTGTTATACTACTCTGAGTATTCAAACTTCAGAAGATTTAATGTAGTAGCTTATAGTGTTTTTCTTCTGATCTGTAATCTGTATTAAAAACAGCAGGGCTTTGTTTGTTTTGTTTTGTTTATTTTGGGTCAAATTGTGAGTGATTCTTAGATTAATAAATGGTGTGTGTCAGGGCGTTGCTCCCACACGCCACCTACTCTTCTGTTAATATCTTCTGTGCTGCAGTCACAGCACAATGGAAACCCTCACACACCTTCTCCTTAGCATCACTCACCACTACACTTCTCCATAATATCCAACAAATGAGAGGGAGAAAATAGAATCTGGGTTATTTCTCTGTTTCCAGGTGGCCTGCTCTCCACAAACAAGAGCCCTTGCAGTTCTCCTTGTAGGGGAAGGAGGGGAGGGAGCAGAGAGGATTAAAAATATCTTGTGTCAGAAGCTCTAGCAACTCATTCCAGGATGAAGTGGTTTAGTTCGACCCAAAGTAGAAGTTGTAGTGTGATTTTTGCCTCCTTTGATAATGTGGTCTAAATGTCTATTGCTGAACACTGCACAGGTTGGCCATACCTTGTAAAACTGTAGCTAACACTGAAGTCTGGGATCTTAATATGTGACATAAAACAGTGATAACAACGTGGAAAAAATCTCTTGTTTTTGTCTTGTTTTTAATTTGAGGTAAGACATGGAAGATAAAATTCTTTCCAGGCTGAAGTTAATTCATGTTTAATGCTATCTTACTTGGCTACATGAAATGTTGGTTCAGGAACAGCTGAATCAATAATCACTCTAGCAAGAGCTGTCATTATATTTTGCTTCGCTTTAGTTCTCTCCAATGCAATTAAATAGCAAATGTGAAGGTGGGCAAACAGTATTTAAAATGGAGTATGTTTTGTTGCCATTTCATCTGTCACAGGTTTAGATATTCCAGCACGAACACTTGCAGGATTTTGCTGAGATTGTCAATAGTGGTTTTGTCAAGGTTTTCTTCTGTGTCCTCCATGGTATGCCATACTGCAGGAAAGGGGGATGGAATCAGATGTAGGACTGGAACCCCTATCAGGAGGAAATTGAAATTTGGAGAAGAAATGTTGGAGAAGTTCTGTTAAGCCAGTTGATACGCCACCATTTAGCAACAGTCGGGTAACTACTCAATAAACTTACTGGATAGAGGAGTGTATGTCAGTGCAGCTTCCTTTTACCTTCTCCTTTTCGAAGCCTGTGTCTGCAGCCCATCTATTTCATTGTGTGTTTCCTGAAATTGGTACCTTCCTTCCCTTTGAGTACTTTTCTCATTTTTTAAAGGCATCGGTAGCTAGTAGTTTTACTGTGATACTTGCTTTATTTTTTTCAGATCCTTTGCATTGTAGTTGTTGATACTGTGTTTGGGAGCTGCAGAAGGGCAGAGAAACTACTGCAGCTCCCCAGACTGAAAACTGATTACCATGTTCTTGTGACAGTGTTAAGACTGAGCACTTTCTGGAAGCATTTTTTAGTGCTTTCCAGGGGTAAAACAGAACCACTGTTATCCTCAGATAAAATAACTTCCACTTGAAAGGATCTGTATCCTTGCATATAATATTTTTTTTATATATATACATCAAGCCACCTATACATACTGCAACTTCTACATAAAAGAGGAGTTAAATCAGTTGTCTGCTTCCTGATCGCTTTTTTTGGGGAGTATTGTTTCTCTCCAGCCTCTTTCCTGTTTAACTGCAGATACCCTCTTCAGTGGACTGTGTTACATTCCTTATTGGTTAACTCTTCTCTAGTCATATGACTCTTGTAGCCCTTGCTGTACACCAGAAACCTTCAATCAGAAGAGTTCACTATATCTAGTACCCTTCTTTGGCCCACCTTAGTTTCAAAGATGCTCTGCTGAGTGCTTGAACCGAGAAAGACATCAGATCCACATCTTTAACTTGGACAAGCGCTTTAATCACTGACCTGTAGCTTGACAAAGTGGCAGCAGTATTACAACTGCTTTCGCTTTCTTTGATTGCATCCCAAAGGAAAAGAATGAACACAAAGTCAGAGGCTATGGTGTAGGTGTCTGCCAGGACAAATGCTTAGATAGGGAATCCCAGTTTCAGGTTTGTGCCTAATTCCTGGAAGGATTTCAGGCATACTGTGTCCTTTGCTATTTCTGCTGGCGCCTTTTTGTGCATGTTTCTGTGCAGCTTTCCCATCCCTCGAGCTGACAGCTCTGAAATCTCCATTCTTTTTAGGCAACAAGGATATCTAATTTGAGTATGTGAGGTTTTGCAAGAGTCAAATTTAAACAGGTAATAGTAAGCTTTACTGTAACTTTGACAACAGATCTTTTTAGATTTTTGAAGATAGGACCCTTGAGTGCTTCACTGCTCCTGGAAATAGTAATTAACAGGCTAGCATGGTGTGTAGTGGTGTCCCTCTGGATCAGAGTTGCTTGTCTTTGTAGGACACTGCTGCTGACAGAAATTTCCATTATCTCTGTGCCATTGGAGCTGCACTCGTGCAAAATTAAGATGGGTATGTTTTATTGCTGCTCTTGTTCGGGTATCTTTTTCAAAGCTGTGACTCTTGGCCTATGTAAAACTGGATTTGGAGGGCTCAAGTTGGGGCAAATAAGCTTGAAAAACAGGATCATATGCACTTGCTCATTTACTAAATTATGCATTCGTTACTGAACATATACTTTAAAATATGAGAGCATCTGGTACCTCTTAATAAAAATGGAATGTGGTCATCTTCAACCAAGCCTCGATGTAAAGTAGTCTGGAAATACTGCCTCTCAACAAGGTGATTCTTCAGCAGATTCATGTTGTGTAGCTCTTGCTCTGCAATTCACAGTGAAAGTGATTATTACAACTTTTGGACAATGTGAGGGATGTTAACACATTTGAAATTTTTTTCCTCTCACATGGAAGCTTTTTCCATCAAAGAGGAAAAAGGAGTTAGTGACTGTCTTTTGCATATGTTTAGTATTTAGAAGACCTCAAGACTGGTTCTGTTGCCATCATTACAGAAGTGAAGCAATTCCCAAGAGTCACAGAGTGACAATCAGTAATAGAATCTGTTTTGTGGCTTCCAAGTGTCTGGGGATCTTCCTCAGTTATTTTATTAATTAAATATTAAAATCTTCATAGAGGTTTAAGATGCACTAAATTTAACATTTACATTATTAAATATTCTAACTGTAAAAGAGAAAAGTAACCTTAAAATCTGATTTACAGGACTCGATACATTCAGAAACTACACTCTAAATTTTCAAATTCATCAAAACCCATGTCCCTCTCCTTACCAATTGCTTGAAGCCTCTGAAACCATCGAATAGTGTTCGGAAAATAATTGGGAAACACTGGGTTTGGTGCACCAATTAAATCCAGTAGTACAAGCAGATCCTACAGAAGAAAGAATCTTTAATACAGAATTCTTTGCGTTACTACAATGCCATCAACAGCAGTGATGAAACCTCTTGGCTCCTGTATAGGTCATGACTGGGTTTTTGATAGCTCTGGCCCAAGATCTGGCTTTTCTACTGTGATGCCTGAGAAGAACTCATTAGCAGAACCTGAGTTCAATCTGATGTGTTTTGCTGTCTTTCTGAGGAGGAAAAAAGGCCGGTTTTCTGTTCCTCAAGCTGACGCAGACTGCATCACTTTGCTTGCAGTTTGTGTTATATCCCTTTAAAAGAAAAAACTATGGTAGGTGGGGAGAAAGAAGAGGAAATTGCCTCTTCCCTGGAGAATAACAAAGTCTGTCAAGGGAAAGACATTTTATGAGTCACAAGATAGTGAGAGGAGAAAAGTGTCTCAGCAGTGAGGAGGGAAATGAGAAGGCAGCAGGGAGAAGAGAGCAGACAACCAAAATGTTAGTAGGAATCAAAAGGAAACAGACAGCTTGCTGTAGCTTAGCGCTGAGCTAGGGGACATTTGTTCATAGACGAACACTAGGTCTGTGCTCTTTCCTAATCACTTTGAATTCTGAATTCTCTCTCTTGAAGAAGGTGGGTAAACTAGTTTAGATTCTAATAAATCTGTGTATTTTGATTTTTCTGTGACTCCCCCTTCATACATGCATGGAGAAGTTCTAAGCAGATTCACCTGAAAAACTCTTGCCAACTCTGTTTTATCGTATCTCATAAAATTTGCATATGCTTGTTTTTTCCTTTAACTTTGGTTCATGGTTTCTAGGGAATTTGGGCAATTACTAATGAAACAATTGAAAATGCAATTTACACTATTCATTAGGGAGGTGAAAGCCACTTACTATGCCCTGCAGCTGATTTGTGGTTGTTGAACCAGCTGGATGTGGAGTAGATACCATTTTTTGAGCTAAGTGTTGAGATCCATAGAGGGAATCTGAAGGCGACCACCTGACAAAGGCTTCTTCACCATCAAAAAAAAAGAGCTGAAGTGAAAGGTCTGGTCTTGATGTTGAGCTGGTCTGTTGGAGGAAGTTAAAAGTAACATAGCTGATTCTGGCCAGAACATTAATTAAAGGACAAATACTGTAGTCGTATAAGCAGCATCAGTAGGGGTATGTTTTCAAGGTACTCTATGCAAACCTTCCTATGGCTGTTAAACACGCGTTATGGTGTAATAGTGGTAGTAATCAGTCATTATTATTTACCTAGCACCATGACACGTTCTCCAGTCTGGTAGCATTTTGATTCTGGTTAAAAATTTTGTTTCTGGCTTTAGCAGACATGAGCTGAGTCTCCATGTTGAGACAGGTCTGCAAAGCCAGGTGGCACAAACGTTATCTCAAATAATGAGGAGACACGTCAGCAACAACGTCTGATGGGAGTGCTAACATTATTACTTGACAGCGCCACAAAGGAGTAATGTCTTTGCTACAGTTGTGCACCAGTGGAGGTGAATTATGTATTTGTAAAGTTGATGGGTCTCTGAGGGACAGAGAGCAGTCAGTTGTGAGAAGAATGACCATTTCTTTTCCTTCGGGGACTCACAGCCACCAAGGCAACTTTACCCTTAAACCAAGGCACAGAGTGGAGGAGACACGCCCTTCCCTTTCAACGACCTAAAATATCACAGCAGTAAAAACTGAGAACGCCTATGATTAATGGATTTAAGGTCACGAAGGAGAAATCTGTGTGAATTTCTTCCCAATGTAGAAGGAGCCTTTTTTCTCTCTCTGTTTACTAATGGAAGCTTTGTTTTCACTGGCAGCATTTCCTAATAATCTACAACATGGCTAAACCCAGTTTGGTTCTGCTATGTGAACAGTTTGGGGAACTGTAGTGTTGGCAGTCACTATAAATATTTTAACCCCTCTATGAATTAACGTTACTTCAAGTGAAATTACATGATGTGGTTAAAAAGGTGGGGTCGCTGGCAACAGTCATGTCCTGTATGGGCTACAGCTCCCAACTGGCTGGAGCTGATCCAACATAAACAGTAGTGGAAAACTTCTATAAAATGTTGCTCACATAGGCCAGACGATATTGATTATGCTCACAGCGATATATGGATTTCTCTAATAGCAATGCTTTGCTGCCCTTTGTCCTTTGGACAGCACGGAGCTCTTTTGATAGCAGTCATTTTGCATTATGCTCTGGAGAAAACTGTATTAATGCCATTTGAATTTTAGAAAGTAGTATTTGTAATTATTATTACTGTTTAACAAATTCTTAGGTCTGAACAATGCAGAGAGGTGTCTTTGCCCTTTAATTTAAACTAACACATATAACTGAAGAAACATCAAGATAAAAATCACAACTTCATGTCAAAGTATAAATAGATTTGGCTGAAAACGTAATGAAGTCTGTCATGCTACTATGAGCAGAGCAAAAAGGTCATGGCTGATGTATTAAGCAGATGGATCCCAAAGTATATTTTGTTAACAGGCAGTACAAGCGGTAGCCGGTGCAAAGTAATTAGATTGCCTTTTTGTCAAATGCTGTCATCTTAGATGGTCAAAAAATCTAATAAAAAAATGAGGTATTGTGAAAAATTTCGCAAGTCTTTAAGTCAGTGTGGAGGTAGTTCATGAGTGACCATAAGGCAATGTCAGAAGGCACCAAATCAGTTTCTCAAAACAGCTGCTGACAAGTAATCTTAATACCTGAACTGAGTGTATTCCTGACAGTTTGTAAAGCATTTGAGAGACCTTTTCCTGTGAAAGCTGCGAAGAGTATTCTTCTGTAAATAAATAAATACTAAACCAGTAGATGGCACTCACGAATCTGTAATCCTACAAGCTTTTAGAGCTTGTAGGTTCAACAGATTTTTGTGCCTAGCAATGGCAGCACACTGAAGCAGATTTTCATAGCATAGGTAACACAGGCTGATAATATCATACTATTATTTTACTATTTTCTTGTACCCAGATGTCACTCATTTCCTAAATAAATTATTCAAATTGATAAAGGAAAACAAGAAGAAAAGCTTGGAATTGTTATGGGATGGAGGGCTGTAAGTGTAACTCTCCTGCACAGCATCCATCTCCCATAACAGAATACAACTGCGAGATTTTTAAAATGCAAGATTCAGAAATCATGAAAACTTCGTCAATGACCCTCAATGTTACTGGATACAATATGAACTTCTGAGTAGGGATCTATGCCTTTTAGAAAGTAGGATTATATCTTGCTGAGTCTGTGAAACATGTGTTATTCATGTATAAATTGTTATATTTACACAGTATATATTTATTAGATAATTTTTAGATAGCCACACTTTGGGTAAGAAGTTTTAATCTGATAATGTACTTTACAGTAGTAGGTTCCAATCTCTGTTCTGTTCTTGAAGTTAATGGGAGTTACTACAGGCACAGCAATCAGAGAATCAGGACACAGGCTTTGGGAGAGAACATGGAGGTGCCCTGAGGCCTATTGCTATTGCAAAAAGAGAGGAAAACGAAACAAGCGGACTACCTTGATTAACTGAAGCTTGTCATCCAGGGCACGTGCCAGCTCCAGTATCATAGCGCAAGGCACGGCTGAATCAGTGGCTCCTACAAACACCCTCTCCTGCCATTGCTGCCCAAAGAATTTGGAGTCGTAGTGGCAAGCAAGTACTAACTGGCGTTTTGCAGAGGGGTTGAGAGTGCTGATAATATTTGAAAAGGTTTGATATCCATATGGTGTGTATCTCTGAAATGTATCTTCTTCAATTTCCCAACCTGCCTGTAACCTTTGAAGACGGTGCTTGATATGCTGCAATGAAAAAAAAAATCAGATTAATATTACTTGTTCCAG
The DNA here is from genome assembly GCF_000695765.1 of Mesitornis unicolor. Lineage (NCBI taxonomy): Eukaryota > Metazoa > Chordata > Aves > Mesitornithiformes > Mesitornithidae > Mesitornis > Mesitornis unicolor. The sequence goes on along the minus strand of NW_010167811.1, from coordinate 5,630 downwards.
AAAGATGTTGCAGACAAATGGTCATTAGCTAATTAATAGCTGCACTTAAGCTTATTTCTGTAAGTTCATTATATTTTTAAAAGATAAATTTTACAGAAAAAAAATTAGTATTACTATATAAAAGTAAGCAACTTTTTTGCTACCTTAGCCTTTGAGTGGCTTACTTGCTTTTCAGTTCTCCCTTTTGTCTCTTGTCTTTGGAGTCTGAGGGTGCTTTGAGTGATTGCCCATTAATATGGCACATTAAGATCTTGATCTCTCAAGTTTCCACACCAGTGTTTTTTCAGGTATAACCAGGATAGGTTTAATGTTTACCTCTTCAACTCTAAACTCATTTGTGCCCTTAAATTAGATGTCAGAACTGCTGCCGAGTACTTGGTGTGGCTCTTTGACAATTACCATGCACAGATGCCACAACAGTATAAAAAAAAAGCTGGGATTTTTGGGGGTTGGTTGGTTTGTTTGTTGTGGGGGTTTTTTAGCCTCTGTGAGAAATCTGCCTTGCAAGTGACATAAGTTGTTTACAAAGCTACAAGAGACAGTCTCCTGTAAATTAAAGAACTCAACATTTCAAAACAATGTTTTAAAAAGGAAATCCTGTAAGTGTAGCTCATGTAAATATAAAAATTAAGACAGTGAATCTATAAAAGAGAGAATTCATTTTAGGTATCTTCCTACCTAAAGAGAATACTTTTAACAGCCCCCGTTATACTTAGTACAGAGTTCTGGCTAACTCTTATTAGAAGGCTGTCTCTGTTGAGCAACTTATTTTTATGGGTCCCTAGGGTGCTTCTTCAAGGCAGATTTTTCTCTCTCTAAATAATGCCTCTAAGGGGAAAATACAAAATAGACTTTGAAGACTCGTCCTGCTCTTAGTGAAATCAGTGGGAATATTGCCATAAATTATAGCGCTTGAACAAACTTCCATTCTGTTTGTGGTCACCCTCTGAAGGCTTTTATGGCATTGTATGGTTTATACGCTATCTGTAGGCAGAGCAAAGGACGTCCATTATGGATTAAGGGAATATGTAAGCCTGGATGGAGTTCCCAGTGTGCAGTAGCCATGACTGGCTCTACCTTCTGATGCTTTTTCTGTGTCTTAACAAAGGAATGTCATCCATTTCAAACTCCATTGTGCTTTGACAACAAAGGACTCTTCTTTTTTTTCCCTTGGTGGGGAGTCTACTTCAGTACATTCTGTTACCTTGTAACAGGATGATCCTATTTTGAACAAGATTTGTGGTTTTCTAGCCTAGGTTCAGCTGGTTTTTTGTTTTTCTTACTTTTTCCCCTTTCATTTGGCTGCCTTCCAGAGTATCACTAAAGAAACCACAAAACTAAATCTATTGAGATGTGCGCGCGCACACACACAAAACATAAAAAAGCAGCATTTTTCCAGTCTACCAATTGCAGAGTGGCAAATAAACTTGTAGTTAGGGCTACCTTGGAGCTGTTGGGTCACTGCCTGCAGGGTAGATGAAGGCTGGTGAGACGTTCTGAACGTCTTCTGGTAAACTCAACATTAACAGACTGCTGTGCTTGGGCCAGTGGAGCTAGCGTGTGCTTGACCGGTGCTGGACTTCCTCATGCTGGCCATTTCATCTGCCTGCCCGTCTGGGCCCCTCTGATCCCTTTTTGCGTTGATACATTCATCTGAAGAAATTATACAGGAGGGTGTCACAGCACAGGACATCTCCAGAAAAAGGGCAGGGGAGTGTCATTTATTTCATCCCCAGGTCTGGTCCCAGGGGGTTTGACCCAGTGACCAAAAACCTGCTTATGGGTACCAAACCTGAGGCAAGCTTTTTAATTTAAAATAGAAATGAAAAAAAACCCCAGATATTATTTGTTGTGCTATGCAGCCCTGGGAAATAACATCAGCTAAAGTGCAAGCTCTGTCATGTGGGCTCTGTGAAGTCTAGACTTGAACAATGATAGAGTTCATCCTGCCGAATGAAAGGAATGTGTCTGAGCCTTTAGCAGTCACTAAAGGCGCTGCAGAATAGAAATAATAGATTTTCTAAGAGAGTTTCAGGAAACGTTGTCTTACCTGTCGTACAATATAATTTCCTGGTGATCCCGAGTATCTTTCTATCAGGATAGGGCGCAAATCATTCTCCCACATTTCAGAAACATCTGTGTTTGCTGCAACTTTTTGAATAGCATCAGAATGTAAAATTCTTGGTTGGTGAGAATACTGTAGAAGGGAGGAAAAGGAAGGATTGCTATAAATGTTACCAGACCTTTTAAACCATAGTTTTGTTCAGAATTATAGTAAATGTGATAGATTGTGCTACTTTGATTTACTGACAACAGAAAGTAATTTTTAAAAAAGCTTTTCTCTCAAAAATCATTGACATTTTTAAGTTTTGTGGCTTCTGAATCTTTGATTTCCATGCAAAATATACAAGTATTAAAAACATGGGAGAAATACTTACCTACCAGCTAGCTGTGAAACTCAAGCCATGACTGGGTTCTCTGTTTTCAAATACTGTAATTCTACATGCATACAGTCACGTCTGCAACCATGCCACCTTCAAATTAGGTTTCCATTGAGACAAACAACAGCAGCTTTGTTTTTAGTAGTAATATTATTTAGCTCAGTCCCTAAGCTGTGTCATTGTGGCCTGTGTCCACACTGGTGGTCCTGGTCATTTGGGGCCAGTTGGGTACACATCAGCTTTGTGACTCATGGGTTAACCTCAGAATTGGCAGCTCTTCTCCTGTGACAGCAGCTCATAGTGCTAGCTACCTCCCAAGTGGCTGCTTTTCTGTTGCCTAAGCACAGACCTTGAGAGCTATTTCAGGTGACCTAGAATACTTGAACATCCTTGTGGGGCTGGCAAATGCGTGTCTGACACACAAGAGCCTCGTGCTGTTCTGGAGCGGTAGCTGAATGTCAGGTGGAATCCCCAAGGACATCTCAAAAGTCTCTTTGGGTACCTGATTCAAACCTATCCAATCTATAGCAATTGTCTCCTCAGGAACTTCCTGAGCCACTCCAGTTTTGATAGAAAAAGGTCAAAGGAAAATTGCATTTCATCTGATACAAAGAACTTTTACAAGTTTGGAAATTATATTGTAAAAGATGCATGAAGTGTCTTTTAAAGGACTCTAAGTTTAATATGGTGGAATTTACACCAGTGTAGAAAAGGCGCAGACAAGAGAAAATGTCAGGGAGCCGTTCTGTTTAGGAGGAACTTGCTGTAAGAGAACAGCTGAAGCTACGCACTTCAGAAGAGTGTAGGAGGACAATGTAATTAAGAAAGCTCAGGAAATACGCCTTCAGTTGAAGAAGTGAAAGGCTCAATTGGAACGTGGAATCATCTTGCTGCTAACCGTAGAGCATGCCTGGTAGTTGGGGTCACTGAATCGCTTTGCAAAGAAACATTATTATTATTAAAATACAAATGTATGAAAACACCTCAGAAGAGAGGAATAAATTCCTGGTTCTAATAATGGAGGTATCTTCCAATTTGGGAAGTGAAAGGAATTACAAAAGTGGTTATGAAATAACAGAGAAGCAGAATGAGATCTGTAGGTGACTCATTCAGTACAGTGTTGGTCAAGTCCCCGTTTCCTCCGTGGCCACAGCAGGGAGGCAGAGCAATGTCTTTGTGACAGGGCTATCACTAAACCTTTTGTACAGAGCTGCATAGAACTGCAAAACTTCAACTTTTACAAGTAGCCCATGCTTACCTGAGAGTTTGGGTCTATTTCAGCTGGGTGCTAATGGAAGTTAGCATCTAAGAACTCTTTAGGTTTAGGACCTGATTCTGGAGAGGAGGAGGAGAAGGTTTGTACGCTGTAAGGCTTTCAACTTCTGGCTCATTCATCCCATTCGGGAGAATGAACAAAAGTTGTCAAGGGACAAGAATTTGAAGAGAAAGAGGAAGTGGTTCTTGGTGAGTGCCTGCACAGGCAGAGGAGTGCTGATGCTACGGTTTTGTGGTTAGACAACACTGCTTCCATCACTGGCCAGCTGGAAGGGAATGAGCATATCCGTGTGGCTCAAGGGAGCTGAAAAAAAAGGAGCACTGGGGCTACATGTCTGTATGTTGACTAAAGATTTAGATGTGTAAATGTGGCACTTGGGGATGTGGTTTAGTGGTGCAGTTGGCAGTGCTAGGTTAATGGTTGGACTTGATCATCTTAAAGGTCTTTTCAATCCAAGTGATTCTATGATTCAGCCTCACCTATTCTTATATATGTACATACATGCATATTATGCATATTATAGATGTATTATGTTACAGATATGTAGTCTATACATGAGCTATATATAGTAAGATACAATTAATAGAACTGAATAGCAGAGTTTCTCTTCTTTTAAAAAACCCAACCCAACACTTATTTGAATGGGAAATGAATAAAATCAAGGAGAAAGGGAATAACTAAGGGGAAGTGAATGGAAAGGTGTGAAGGAAGCTTCATTTTGCCAGTTTGTCCTGAACTCTGATCTGCTGGTGAAGAGAATGGTGCACTGGATTAGTGGAGTTCAGTCAGTTCTGGCTGAACTTTGAGTTCAGCTCTTGTACAAACACCTAGGGATGGGCCCTAGAGGTATGTTTTCCATTTGGAAATTTCTGAATCCTTTAAGTGAATTTAATTTGCAGTTGTATGCTCTCACATGTTCCCTGTGGTTTAGTTCTTCACAAAGAAACTATGTTAGTATTTCATAACCACTAAGAGTGGTTACACAGAGAAATCGGGGGTTTAATGCTTATTACTGTTTCATTAAATGTTATCTCAAGACTGTTTTTTTCACTAGTTCACGCAGCACTTTTAACTAAAACCAATATAGCACGGCTCTACTACATAGTAGAATACTATATACTTTCAAAATAATTTTGCAGTAGCTATCTACACCATCCCCACTTGTTTTTCCTAGCTAAACATGCATCACTGCTGGAAGAACTATTTGCTTCCTCAAACTAAGTCACTGTCCTCTGAATTACAGTAATCATGTTGAAAATTGGAGTATGACAGAACGTTATGTGGAACAGAATTTTGAATTTTCCTCCCTCTTGTCCTGTTTGGGTTTCCCCTTAAATTCACTAACTGCTCCTGACACAGCTTACCCCTCTCAGCTGCCCGTTCCCAGGCGGTGCGAGAGGCATCGCTAACGTGAAAGATGTGTGAAGGAGCCTTGTTCCTTGCAGCAGTCCTCCCGGGGTGAGCGGGAAGCCATGTTATCCATCCTTGTTATCCATCCTTCCCTGCGCTCCCCACAGCCGCGCCGGTGACCCGCAGCTGAAATTCCTGGGGCTGTGCGGGCGGGGACCATCTACCACCGCCCGGCTGCTGGTCCCCGCCCCCGGGAAGGTGCTGCAATCCCCCTGGAACCAAGTGGAGAGGCAAGAAGAGCCTAAAAAAGGCACACGCGACCACCCACCTTCTCCAGGGTCCAGTCTGCTCCGGGCTCCCTGCCGAGCACCAGGTGAGAGCAGGCGACGGCGCAAAGGCACAGGGCGCCGAGCAGGCGGGAAGCGGCCGCCGCCCCCTCGCCCCCTGCCATCCCTCACGGCTCTCCCCGCCGGCCCCTTCCCTCCGCCTTTCTGAGGCCCGGGGATGCAAAGGGGAGAGCCAGGGCCGCTGCCGGCGGCGGCGGAGGAGCAGGGAGGGATGGA
>NW_010167810.1:2470-11088 GCF_000695765.1 Mesitornis unicolor | reverse complement strand
GGCGGGTGGGCCTCTCGGCGGGGCGTGCTCCCGTGCCGGGCTTAACGCCTGCGCCTCTGCCGTGCAGCCATTTCTGGTGACGTGTGGCCGAAGGGAAAGAAAGGGAAGGGCAAGAAAGAGAAGGTATACGCCGCCACTGCGCCCGCCTTTCCGCCCTTACTCTCAGCCTCCCCTCAGCAGCAGCGCACCCGGGGAGCTACGGTAGGCGGTTCCGCCTTGGGGCCGTCGGTGACAAAGCTATTAATGCGGCTGATTTTAAACCCCCTGACAGATTTTTGCCGTCCCCGATGTGATCATGTGACTGGATCTGTAGCGTTCGTGGGGCAGCGCGGGTCTGGGAGCACAGGCTGAGTTTAAAGGTTCCAAAGGACGGGTGCTAGGTTTGGGAATAAATGGCAGGGATATCACACAAAGATTGGGACTGTCGTGTAAAGGAAAATGTAAGTGCCAAGTTTTTGCAGTCTGCATTAGTGGGAGATATGTGTTAAGGATTTTGGGACAGTGGCCAGAAGAAGACAGATCACAGGGGCAGCCTGAGAGAGCTAGAAATAAGAAAAAGATTGGAGAAAAGTGAGACTAGCTGAAATTGAAGTAATCTGGAATAGTGTTTGAGGAGCAGGAACTGGAACAAGTTAGGCAAAAAGAGTAGTTTTGGAACAATGTATTGGGGATAGCATAGAGACTGTGGTGGGCTGGCAGGAACGGGAGAGACAGACAAGATTGGATGGAGGCAAGCAAGGACAGGACAGTTTGGTTACTTAGGGAATGTTGCCTTCTAAGGAGACTGCCTTTGTGAAGGCATTATTTTCCATTGTCACTTTGTGTCACCAGGTGTCCTTGCTGCCACCATACCTTGTGAGACATGAAGGGGTTGTTCCAGTTTTACAGATCTTAAGCTGAAGGGCAGAAATCCACGCAAAATTGTGCCCCACTGCTGAACATCCAGTGTGCGATACTTAAAGACTGAAAGTTTTATTTTGCATTACGCAGCATCTGGGATGTTGGCAGCATACCTCCCCCTGAGCACATTTGTAGCTTTGATTGTTGAGCACTTGAAAGGTGATTTTATAAGGTGTTAAATTTAGCATGCAACATATGACAAAGATAAGTAGTGGCTATCTATTAAAAGCACAATTTGCCTACTGTGATACAAGAACCACCAGCAGACAGAGGTGCGAAATCAAGTTTATTGATAAGTGATCAGGTGCTGAATAAAACCTCCTCTTCCTGCAACAAACTGGCTTTCTGACATCTGCGATAACCGACTCTTAGCAGAGACATGGTTCTTCCCCTTGTTTCATATCTGTCTATCTGTGTAGTCTACAGTTTGGTATTTCCTGGTTCATGGGTGCTTAACTTTGTAGCTAATAACACATACATTTTTATGCAAAACTAATCACCATCTCTCAAAGACAATACCTACATTAATTTTACTAGCTTAAACTAGTGGGTTTTTAAAATATTCAAAGCATTGTAGTAAGACATCATCTCATTGCAAGCAGGAGCACACAGAGGTAGTGCAGTCCCCATGGAGGGAGGGCAGCTGTGGCAAGACCACATAGATCCCTGCAGGTGAGAACATCTGCCTGGCAGCTTCCCTGCAGCTCAGAAAGGGAAGTTGTAAGTGGGCTACGCAGAGAGAAAATCCAAACTATGCTTAGTGATGGCCCATAAAAGGTTTTGTGGTTAGTAATAAGGAAATAGCATATAGTTTCGATATCTAGGTGAATATTAGCAGTGTGGTTATTGTAACCACCTAGGTGGGGTTTTTTAATTATTATTTTGTTTTAAGTAGGTTTTGAACTCTTGAAAATACATTTAATAAGTTTCTGGTTATTGTGAGCTTATCCAGAAACCAGCAGCTGATATTTTTAACTTTGAAGAGATTTTTTTCAGAGTTGCATCAGCTTCATTGGACAAGACTTTAAGGGGAAGTGTAGAATAAAACTTGTAAATAACGAATTACTCATAACAGCTGCAGTGATAGCAAACTGTGCTTATAAGGGAACAAAAGTAGGGGAAAAAGCAGTAAATTTAGGACTCTTACTGTCAAGTAAGGAAGGGATAGATACTCCCAGTCAGAATCAAGCTTGCTTGTGCAGAGCTAAGGATGGTCAGGTCAGATGCAGGAGACCTCAGGAGCTCTATTTTGTCCATAGCATGAGCTGCTCAGAAAAGTGGAAAGCTCTTTCCTTATTCCTGAGAGGATTCAGAGAAACATATCACAGCCTTTTAATTGGAGTAACTGTCCAGTTCATAAAAGAAAAACCCACCTTCATGTCATCACATCCTGTCATGGGTTCAGAGGCAGCTGGCTGAGTCAGTAATTAGGCTGTCTGATAGACTAAAATGACCATGTATTTCTTTTGCATCATTAAAGATAACGAGAACTAGATCTGTGTGCCAGAATCGGGGAGATGGATGGATCACCTCAACTTGAGTGTGCGTGGGTTTGCTCGTGTTACCTCAGGCTTACTCACTTTTCTGTCTAGCGAATGCTTAACGGGTGGGCAGATGCCTTTTACTCTGTGTGTTGGGTCTGAATTTTGAGTCCTCTAACGGGCTGTGAACTGATGAGTCCAAGTATTGAACGTTTGGGAACAGTTACAGCCTCTTTCTATGATGTCAAAGTAATTTCTGGCCTGCACAATTGGTAATGTAGAATGTACTGTTTTCTGTAGAAGCAAATTCATTAGCTCAGATTGGTAGCATCATTTTAACTCCTGATTTAACAACAGACATGATTCAACTGTAGGCATTTAAATGTTATTGTGTCTGTTACACGAGATCATTCTGGGATGTTCTCCCAAGGCTCCTCACTCCCTAGGGGAGGTGGTGAACAATACAGAAATGAGGACGGTGAAGCAGTAGGACATGCAGTCCTGACTGTGGTACAGAGCAGGATGATTCAGGAGCGTGTAACTTGCCTGTGGTGAGTAAAGATGACTACTGCAGGCAAGAGGGGTGGGATCTCTTTCACGTAACACCCCCCTCCAGCCACACACTGAAAAAAATGAAGTACCTTAAGTACTGAAGTGCTGCAGGTGGAACACGTTCCTGTTTCCTTAATGGCAACAGTTGGTCCAATGCTTTAAGTTTTCTTAGAGTCCTTTTACTAAGTCTGCTTAGGGAAGTGATTTGTTTTCCATCTTGCCTTCGCAGTACCCTGGGTGTCTCTCAAGAAGTTTCTTCTGTAAGGTAACTGGAGAAACAGGAGTTAGTGAAGTGCACCAGACCATGACCCACACAGCCTACAGCCCTATCTGTGGTTGTAACTGGTACCAGGTGTACTAAAGCAGGAAGCAACCCTGCAGTTCGCTTGTAGAACAATAAATTCCCAAAAACATTTGGTCTCGCTTTTAAGATGAGACTTGTCACATGCATAACTTTAATTGTACATCAGCCATGCCTCCATACCTTCATAAACAAAATGAAATTAATTTACCTTGCTTAACACAATGTGCTTCTTGTTAGCCATGTGCTACAAGTCAGGTTTTAATGCCTCATTTTTTCAGATGTTGTCTTGTTACTCACTTAAGCTGAAAAAGATTCTCCTCTTTCATCAGTCATTACTTTCTGTACTTCTATCTGGTATTTGAGGTGAACAGCTACAGTGTTTTCACACAAGCCTTTTTTTCTGGCCCCTAGAAATTCTCATATGATGTAGGGCTTGAAATCTGGTCACAGCTTTCCAGCTGCCGGTGTACAAGAGGTCTGTCGTTTTCAGTATTCCTATTATTTGTCTCCTTTTTATGCACCCTTGTTTTCTATTGTCCTCCTCCCCTCAAAAAGCAGGCATAACCGACTAAGGGTATTCAGTGAATGGCATTAAAACATCTGTGTCTCTGCAAGGACAGAGTAGTTAATTTAAAGACTTGTAATCTATGTTAATAACTCATAGTATTCACTCTAAACACGTATCGCTTTGCAGTCAAAACTGCAGTCTTGGCATTGTTTGCTTTGTCTTACCACCCATTTGTGAAATGCGGCCAAATTTTCTTTTAAATTTTTAAAATTTAAATTTTAAATTTTTATTTAAACACCATAGTCTGGAAGAACCTAGGTGTATCACCTACACACTTTGCTACTCCATTTAAAAAAAAAAAACAACTTGTATCACAGATTAAAATATGAATATCTTTAAAAAATCTTTATGAAATCAGTTTGTATGCTTGTAGGGGTTTTGGGTTTTTTTGCAGTTTTGAGATTGGGGATTTTTTGAGCATTGTCTTTCTGGTTAATAACAAGCAGAAAGTTATGAATAGCCTGTCATAACCAGAAAGAAGGAAAAAAATAAAAACAAACAGCATTTTTAATGGTGTATGAGTAGTACAAGGAAAGAAATTAGACGAGGTTGACACTCTTTAAATCTCCTTTTTTTAGTGGGGCTAAGTTACCAGTTGCCCAGGAAATGAGCAGACAAACTTCTTGACTTTCACTCCTGTAAACATTAGATGTTGCAGAATCTTAGGGATTAAATGCAAAACTCTTTATGGTACTTAAGGAGATATCCAGACTATCATGGTTTGAAGATGAGAGAGGGGTATGCCTGCTGTGATAAATAGAAAACATCATTAAAAAGTACCAGCTTACTCTGTCCTCTGAAGGGGCCAAAACCACGTGATCACGTGAGCAAAAAGTTGCACCCAAGCTGATAAGCAGGCAGGGAGGTGTTTTCATGGGAATACTCGTCAATCTCAGCTCATTTTAGTCTCAGATTCACTAATTAGCCACACTATGAAGGAATCCCAGATAAGGTAAGATAAATACCCTGCTTATCAGGTGTGTTAACACTCATCTTGGGATCTGCATTATGTGTCCCATGGTTTCTGATTGAAGAACTGGCAGAGCAAAGCTCTCTTGCTTGGGCTGTAGGGATTGTACCAGGCTGTTGCACATCTGGGCTGATGCAGTGTTTTGGAGCTTAACTTGAACAGTTTTACCATGGAAAACCTACAGAATATCATCCTTATGTTTTCATGCTTTAATTGATACTGGTGCAGGGCAGCATCGTTGCCAGCAGTGAGAGGCAAACCCCTGTGTTAGCTTCCTGCATCTTGGTCTTCACCACCAAGCAGGAAACCCATGGAGCAGAATTTCTGTGGGATAAATTTTGTATATGATAGGAAACTTTTCTCTGAACTGCCTTTAGAATATGTTGTCTTTGAATTAATATATTTAGGCAATGTTCTTAAAATTATTCCCCAATTTAAAATAGAAATTATTACCTTTTTCAGGAAATCCAGTAGAGGAGACTTCGTATTTTCTGCTGATCGTCTGGTAGGTGAAGGATTTCTTCTTCTTGGTATTGTACTTTGTAACTTTTCCATAAAATGGGTCTTTCAGGCTAGAATAATGGCAATGTGAGAGCAACTTTTCTACACAAAGGAGAGTACTGTTTGACAGCAACTGTATAGGGACTTCTGTTCTCTGTTATGGACTGCTTTCATCACAGAGGGTTCCAAAAACTATGTTATTATCAAACACAACTACTCCAGGACAGAAAGCAGTAGTAATAAGAGAATACTGTTCAAAACCAGATGCACAGAGGCTAGAGATAATTCGGTTTTACTTTGAAACAGTACTTTTGATCTTGTGAACAGAGCTGCACCATTTATTACAGCCTATGTGTTCACAATTGCTTGCATGCAGAAGTGCTTCCTGCACTTGTTGTATATTAGGTTAATGGCTCTGGGTGCATCCACACTGGGAGTTTGTTTTTAGCTGTGTGGTAGTTACTAGCAGGAACAGAGCAATTTTGAAGTTTTCACACATTTTAGTAAGTCAGAACAAAGACTGAGAATGCAACATTTATCTCATTTAAATTACATAGTTAAAACACAACACACTCAGCCACACATATACTTCCTTGTATTCAGGAGGGTGTTTGCTTATTTCCAAATCCACATTCATTAATGAGGAAAAAATCTATCTTTCCCCCTCTAGGAAAGATGAGTCTAGAGACCATTCAGTCTCCATTAGCAGCACCATTTGCTACAGCAGGCAGGTTTCCTGTGATGAACCCAGTCTTAATCCATGCCTGATCCAGGGTTGCTCAGGGCTTAGCTCTGACCACAACCTCAGACTGTGACTGCAGAGCTTTTTCTCTGTCTTTTCCCTTCTTGAGGATGTTTCTTGCCTCTGTTTGCTGGTCATGCAGATGTTTGCTACAGGACCTGCTAGTCTGCTTTCAATTTTGTTCGAGGAATTTCATGAGAAACAGTACATAGGACTGCCTCATTTTCTCTTATGTTATTTCTAGGTGTGGCAAAGACCTGTTACAATTCCAGGTGGGACATGGTAGGGTGCAAACATAGCCGAGACTTGCTGTGTTCTCCACCCAGTTGGCAAACAGAGCTTAATGGCAAGAGGCCCTACATGAACAGAAGAAACATATGCATGGGATTGTAGGGTAGCAAAATACATCTTGTTGCAGAGAGAAAATGAGATTGAAGTTAAGCTTGCTACTAGCTTGGTAGTTGTTGATGGCAGGAAGATGTTTCAAAGAGGGATTCTAAAGCTGATGGATTTCTGGTGGTACAGTTTTTTCTTCTGGCCTTTTGTTTCACACTTAAGGGGATGACACAAAAGAAATGTTCAAAGAGAGTTGTCAGAGAAAGGCGATACCAGGTGGTAAAGGTTAGCAGGGAGTTTCAGTGCCAGTGCTGGGATCCTGAAGCTGAAAGGTGCAGGGTTAAAGTGATGAGGATGAAGATGCCCCAGTCTTGCGTTTGTGAAGGAGAGGCAGCTGTGGGAGGAATGAGCCTCTCAACACAGCAGATGATCCATCAGTGTGACCTGTGGTAGCGGATGTACAGACAGGGACACCCCAAAGCCGCAGGCAGGTGGAAGAGTGGCAATGTGCAGCTGGTGAGGATCACAGATGCCTTTTGGAGTGGATCTGAAAGAGCTCCCACTTTGCCAGTTTTGTCTGGTCAGAGCAGCACCACCTCCTAATGCAGCCTGGCTGCTTTCCTTAGTTACTGATTACATCTCTTCTAAACTGCTTACTGTAGTTGTCCATATCCAGATTTTTCTGTTCACTGACTGCAGAACTGGTCAGACCTGATTTCTGCAGTGGTATTTGAGTGTGGAGAGAAAACTTTATGCATGTGCTTAATTGGCTGAGGAAAGGTAGATTTCACTTACATTTTCATACCCTTGGAGTGTTGATGTGGTAGCTGGCTAAAACTCCTTGGACCTTTATTAACTGTTGTTTTTGCTAACAGTTCTATCAGATCTTGTACTAATGAAGGTTCAAAGCAAACAGTATTTCCCTTCTGGGGTAAATCTTAAACATAGAACTGTAGTAGTCAAGCACACTGACATGTAGTTTTGTATGTCAGCATTAAATGCTTTATCTCAAACTTCAGCATAATTCCTCTAAGCCTTGACAGTTTAAGTAGGCCTAGAATTTAACATCCCTTTTAGCTTTTTTTTCCAACTAAAATATAATTTATTTCTGTTATTGATAACTGTAATGGTTTTTATTTCTGGTTAAACTTTTCTACCTTGGAGCCAAAGCTTTACTCACCTGCTTCTTGTGGGGCCATAGCAATACCTGTTTTAGCATCCAGGCAAGGGCAACCACCTTTGGAGAGGAGCAGGGCTGCTGGTTCTCAGGGCCAGAGAGAAAAGGGATGGAAATTATAATCCCTGAGCATGGGGGTGGCAGAAGGTGTGGAAAAAAAATATTTTATCAACACTGACAAGTTTACAAAAGAATCTTTCCCAGCCTCTGTATAAAATATTCACAGTAAACCCAAGGAGATTATTTGACTGTAGACCTTCATTGGCTTACTCTAATGTGCAGATGATGTGCAGCGATGCTAACCCTGTCAGCATGACAACAGTATGAAAAAAACACTTCTTCCAAAACCTGGCTCACAGGTTGGCTTTTTTTGGTGAAATAAATAAAAAAAAAAAGTGAAATTGAGCCACCAAACACGCAGAGAGCCAAGCACAGAGAGGACTGACCATTCAGAAGGACCTGTTTCCCACTTGCAGTTGTGCTGCAGTGGAAATACCACCCCATGAATTGGGTTTTCAGTCTTTTGCTCCCTGTCTGTGTGGATCGCAGCCTTTGATCCCTTTGCCAATTTAGTCTGACCACCACCTCTCAACACAGCTGCCACAAACACAACTCTAGCAAAAAACTGTCGTACTAAAATGACTAAAAATATTTATTATAAATTCAAGGGGCTGTTTCTAACTCCTAGCAGAGGCTGTCTGTCTGCCAGGAATTAGGGCAGAAAGGAAGGACAGGAAAAACTCTCCCAGTCTGCTCTGCCCTGTTTCTGAATACGACATGTCTGAAGTGAGCCACAGACTCATTCCATCCCAGGAGCAATCACCCCATTTCTGCCCTCACACAGTGACCTTTGCTGACCAGGTTTCATCTCTGGCTTGGCTGTAGCTTTCCCTGGAGCAGTTCTGGCCTGAGAGCCTTTGGTTTACGACCAGGGAGAATTTTTACATCTTTAATACCCAGAGCATCTCTCATTGGCAATCATTCTGGGTTCAGATGAGTGCATTTTGGTAACTTTGCCTTGTGTACAGCTGCAGGGCCAGCACCAGGGGAGAGCTGGGGGTATGTGGTTTCCTACTTGTAGCACCAG
>NW_010167810.1:0-2439 GCF_000695765.1 Mesitornis unicolor | reverse complement strand
TGCTGAACTGGGCCATCTGTACTGCGTGGCAGTGCAGGTGCTTGGCAGAGCACCCCATAGCAACCGCAGCTGACAGGTGCCAGAAGAAGGTGGTGATAAAGAGATTTCTACATCTCCGTTCCTGCAGCTCCTGGGGCTGTTCTGGCAGCCCCGCTGCAGTTCAGTCATAGAAATAAGGATGTGAAAACGGACCTCAGAGCCCAGCTGATGGGGAACTGAGAGAGGGTGAATTTTCCCTTTTTGTCGCTAGTATTTGCTGTCAGCAAAAGGAAGCTGCATTGGTGATTCACTCATTTGTTGAGAAAAATTTGTCTTGTGGTGCCTATGCTTGTGAGATATAAAGAAAGTCAATTTTTTGATTGCCAATGAACTCCCTCTTCCCCCAATTTTATTTTCTAATGCCTTCATTTCATTTGTGGAAAAAAACATAGGCATCATCTCCAAAAGGTCTTGAAAGTCAGTCCCTAACTACTGTTAAAGAGAAGGTCCTTTAGACCCTTCAGGCTGTTAGGTGTTTACCTAATACTTGTGAAAACTACTAACATTTAGTATCTTATCTCCATAGACAGCAAATCCCTTTGAGCTGACCGATCTCTTTGGTTCTGCAGATCAGACTGGTGGTTGAAGAGGGCCTGAACCAGCTGCCATACACAGAATGTACCGTGACCACTCCCACAGGTGTGTGGGGAATTGCTCCTCCCCTGCACAGGGCTGGAGGTGGAAGCTTAACTAATAAACATGCAACTGTTACAAGAATAAAATCACAGATTATCTTGAGTAGGAAGGGACCCACATGGATCATTGAGTCCAGCTGCCTGCTGCACGCACGACTACCCAAAACTGAACCATGTTCCCTGGGGAGCCTGAGGCTGACACAGTTTTAACGTTCAGCATGGAGTACGCAGTTAAGGTCCCTTCAGGTATTTAAAAGGCTCGAAGGTGCACAACACCACAATTGAGCAAAATGTACAGTCACACAGTTGTCATTTTAGTGATTTTCTAAATTGGTCTTGCAAAACCAGGATGAAAATTAACCAGTGGATGTGCAAGGGCAGTACTGCAATGCTGATTAAAAACTGATGCCCATTAAAGAAAAAGGAACCAGCACAAGCAGTTTTGCTACTCCAGCCTAAATCCATCTCTGACCCAACTGCGGGCCAGCTGGGAGCGATGATAAGCAGGAAATAAAAAGTGGCTGTGTTAGCACTAAAGGAAACCCACTGCAGTAATTTTGGCTTGCTCCTATTAACTGTAAAGATGTGTAAGGGTGCACGCATCACTCAGAGGTGGCTGCCCAGGGCATCAGCAACTTCCTGGGAACCGCTCAAGCATGCGGTGAGACACACACGAGGCTTCTTTTGAAAGAAGCTTTGTGTCCTCGTCCCTGGAGAATTTCACTGGCGTTTCTGCAGGGTGAGAGCTGCTTTGTACATTCACACGCTTTCCCCCCCCTGCCCTTCACAGTAAATCATTTGCATGTCTTTACTTTTAAAGATGGATTGAAAACACTCAATTCTGAAACTAGACGGAGTTTAGGAGGGCACTCAAGAGGCACAACACAGTGACTTACCTTTGCTCCTTCTTAAATAATGCAGCAGCCGCTTTCCTTCCTGAGCATTGGCGTCACATCTGTTTCTGGTCAGCCAATGACACACACATTGATGACCATCTTCTCGGGGCATGTACTGGTTACCTTTATTTTGCATAGTGTCCTTCACTTAAAATAATCACAGAATACCTGAGTTACAAAACACGTCCTTGGAAAGGATCAGTTCTGTGGCACTTGTGTGACACAACTTCTAAAAGTTAAAACAAAAGCAGAAGTTCTTTACCAGTTACGATTTTGGCCGTGCTCCCATTGCTTGTTTGAGGCCTGCAGGACTGGGTCATGTCACCGGTTGAGGGATGTGGGGCTCGCTATTGTCTGCATGGCATTCGAGGATCTCGGTTCCATTCACACCAAGGTCACTGAACACAGCATCCCCCAAAGGGGCATTAAGGTGGGGCAGAGGGAGCAATCGCTGCCACTGATGCCTGGTTTCTTTCCTCTTGCAGGACACAAGTACGAAGGAGTCAGATTCGAAAAGGGAAACTGCGGAGTCAGCATAATGAGAAGTGGTAGGCAGCTTCTGGTTGTTGAATGAGCACAAATTAAACATTTTGGAAACCTGTCAGCAACTTCCTTTCAAAAAAACGTGCAACAGCACTTCTCTACAGCAAAGTATTACCCAAACCTGCCAGTGGTTATCCTTTCTTAGGTATCCTTGATCACACAACATCAAGTAACCTATTTCATTAACTTTTTAGGAGACAAAAATGTTGGGTTTCCAAACCAACTGTGCTCAGTGGTGGCTGAGTCACTGTAATTTTGCCCAGACACCTTTGTGTCTGTGATGTGAAATCCATGACTCCACAGCCTCCTGCACTGCATTTTGCACG
>NW_010167809.1:0-766 GCF_000695765.1 Mesitornis unicolor | reverse complement strand
CCCTTGGGGCACTCCACTCGTTATAGGCCTCAATATTATTCAGCTTTAATCAGCACCGGATCTCAAGAGCTACGAACGCAGCATAATTGTGTTGGCAACGTGTATTTTTAGTGACGTTCCTTACCCGTTTCTTGCATTTCCCCCTCTTTTCGACGAGCGAGAACCTTGCGCCCTTGTTTGCTGCAAACCCATCTGCTCCCGTACCTGGAAGTGCCATAATCCTCTTTCTGTGGAGGAAAAAAAAATCACTGTAATTTCGTCTCCGCTACTGTCACATCAAAAGCAGGATTACGACTTCAGGTGGGGGGAAAACGGCAGCGAGAGCAGATGGGGCCTTAAAGAACAAAGATCGCCGAGCTCCTCTTCTCATGCAAATGTCTTGATATATGAAAGACCAACGGGGGGGGGAAAAATGAAGAGGATGATATGATTTCAGCCTAGCGTAATCTGGCTGACAGCGTAACGTCGCTCGACCCATCTGTAGGGGTACAACCTGATGGGAACAAAGTCGGAGAGATATTTTCATCGAGAATAAAGGAGAGAGCAAGGGAAAGCGGTCAGGAGGATTTGACCAGCATAGGTCAAATATTTTTAAAGAATTTCCCCTATATATACCAGACAAAAGTATGGTGGGCTATGAGAAATGGTGACAAACTCCAACTGAAGCGTTAATATGAAATGATTGATCCCAGGGAGCCCGAGTTGCCCAAGAAATGAAGACCCCATTGACCAGCTATAGACATTATAGCTATATATATATATAAAA
>NW_010167808.1:0-17198 GCF_000695765.1 Mesitornis unicolor | reverse complement strand
AGCTGCTCTGCGGGGGAGCTCCGGGGTGGCCCTGCCGGGGCAGCAGCTGGGTGTGCGGGCAGGACAGATGGCCCGGCGCTGGGAGCGAAGCCTCCAGGATCCCCCTGCAGAGCCCTGGGGGCTCCGCGGCCGGGAGCGATCGCTGGCCAGAGCCGAGACAGCATCCAGGCACCCAGCTTCGGGTCCCTGCTCCCGAAGGCTCAAACCCAGCAGCTCTAGGCAAGGGTGCTCTGGGTGCAGGCAGATTTTTTGGGTATGGCCCCAAACCACCACCCGCCTCAGTTGCCTTTGTTCTTTTTTTCACAGCACACCTTCGGGGGGATCGCAGAGCGCACATCTGCCGAGGAGTAACTGCGATGCTGCTTTAGAAACCTCCTCCTCAAATGCCACCCAGCAGAAGGACTTGGGAACAGTTTCCTGCCTTTCAGTTCTGTGATTTCTGAATCCTCAGCCCTGATTTTCAGCTCCTAAACCAGCCCCACACAAACTCCTGGGCATCGGAGTGGTTCCACATGGGATCCAAGGGACTGCAGCCTGATTGATAAATTTCTGTGCAAGGTTGGTTTGGCCATGGTCTGACCTGGCCCATCCAAGCTTGCAGGGGATCACACATCCCTGTGCGCTGCTGGGACCAGCCTGCAGCACCTACCACACCTGGAGCTTTTCCTTTACTCTTCGTGGTGGGAATTTCTCTCCCTCCCAGTTGTTTCATGCTGGGAGGCCCACACATGGCTGAAGGACGGGGCTGTGCAGAAAACCCTTGGCTTTCATGAATGTAAAAACCATGGCACAAAAAGGCAGTGGGTTCCCAAAGCGATGATCTTAACCAGGGCGCCTGGGAGAGGTGGCTGAACCCAGGCTGTTTGAAACACAGAGACCTCTGCATTTATTCCTCACTGTCTCCCGCTCATTGAGTGAGCACACGGAGACCTGCAGCCTCCACCAGCCCCGTGTATGCCTTGCACCTCGCCATGCAGGAGATCCCACCCGTGGACCTGGACCCCTGTCACACCCTCACAGCGGGCTTGACTCATCACCCTCAGCACTGCTGGCTCCATCATCTCCAAGAGCCTGTGAGAGGTCCCATCACCCTCAGCCCAGGGGTCCCAGGCTCCATCTGGGTGCATAAGGGGGCCACCAGCCACAACTCCAGGATCAAGCTTGTGGGCTCCTCTGGGATTTAAGCACAGCAGAGGGACCAGTTTCACCCCACAGGATCAAAAAAAGATGAGGACCCAACCACCCCATAGCATCTCCTTGACAATGCCCGGGCAAATCTGCTCAGCTCAGCCCTCCCCATCAGCTCCAAAAAATACCAGAGAAAGGCAAAACCCCTCCGATGTAACATCATGAAAACCGATACAATGGTGCTGAGATCCTGTCTGGCTCTCGACCAGGTGGAGTTTCGCAAGGAATCAATTTTAGATTAAAAAAGGTCAATATAGCATGTCAAGGCGTTTCCCCAGAAGGCGAGGAGATAACTTCATTTGTGAGCGGGTGGGAAAAGAGCCCAAAATGTTGCCTGTTGCTCCACTCATCACCCGCCGCCCTCCAGACCCCACAACCCTTGGCTTTTTTTTTTTTTTCCCCAAGAGAAAACCCAAATTACCAAAATTACGGAGAAATTATTAGGTGGAAATTAAATCAGGGGCACATGATCCATTTGTGGGGCGGGAGGAAGCCGTGAAGATGTGTGCCCTGATGTGCCACCACCGCATGCAGCTGCCACCAAGCCCTGGCAGGCCTCAGTTTCCCCAGCACCCCTGGCAATGGCAACACCAGAGCCTCATCCCAAATCCCACATCCCTGCCCTCCAGGAGCCAGGACACGGCTTCACCCCTGTCCCGGCCCTTTGGGATGGAAACAGCAGAGGAGCCGCCTTCCCCTGGGGCTGAGCCTCTGCTTCGCTGTCACCCACATCCCCGGGGGGAGTCCCAGATGGTACAGAAAACCATCACTTTTCACCAAAAAGGGAGGTTTTCAGTAAAAAACTGCCTGTATCTTTACGCCAGAGAGAGAGAGATCTCTGCCAGGGGATTCTGTTTATGAATGGAACACACAAAAATAGTATTTCTTTTCACTACACTGATATTTTTACCACAAAATGTGTAATTTTTTGCTCAAGAAAATCAACACAGGGATTGTTTTTAATTTTTTTTCCCCCCATAAAAAAAATTCTAGAGCAGAAAGAAATGACACCACCAGCAGCTTTTGCTCCCCTTCCTCAGCCGCAGGCAGGGATGAGCCATGGAGAGCCAGGTACCTGCTGGGACATGGGACTTTGGGTGCTTGCAGCCAACACCAGAATTATTCAGTATTTCCAAATGGAGCCAAAAAATAAAATATACCCCCCCGAGATGAGCCTTAGCCATGCTCCCAGTGCAGCCAGTGAATACTTACTGGGGGGGAAATCAGTCTCAAAGCTGCTGTGGGGGCAAGCCGCGTTGGGAATGGTGTTTGCTGCCTTAAAAAAGGCAAAACTATGAAAAAAAGGAGGTTTTATGTTAATAGAATACACTCAGGGAACATCATAGTTCTGCAGCCGTGCCATTGGGGTTGGGAGTTTTCCCCCCCTTTTTTTTTCTCCTCCTGCGCTCTTGGGGTTGATTTTTTTTCCTTCTTTTGTGCTGAAACTATTGGTGATGCTTCAGCAGGTGAATTTTGGGGGGTGAATTTATACCAAAGCACCGAAACTCCGCTCAAGGATGTCCTGGGAGAGGCCAGTGGGGATGTGCCAGCCCGTGGGAGCTGCTGCCCAGACAAAGTCAAGGAGCTGGTGAGCACCACTCACCCACTCAGCAGTAATTAACGCCACTGAGGCACCAGAGCAAGACTAAATGATCATTTTTGGCGTGTTTATTGGCGAAGAAATCTTCGAAGGCACCCCATCCATCTGGGTTATGGTGATGGGGAAAAGCTGTTTATTCCAATGCGCTATGTAAATCAGTGAGGGGTAAATATGTGCAACTCATCGGCACAGGTCGTGTGTAATTAAGCTGGTCGGGTCATTCCCCTTAACGGGGCTGCTGTTTGCGCTTGGCTCAGGCTAAATCCCTCCAGAGCCTGAAGTGGGGCTGGAATTTGGCTGAAGAGCCACGACATCTCTGGGGTTCATCTTAATGAGCCCCTAATTAACCAGCGCTGACAGTGGGAGGAAGGTGATGGGGATGGACATGGCTCCTCCAGGCTGTGCTGGGACAGAGCAGTCTGGGGACAGGGACATCACGGTCCCAGGGACAAGGATGCTCCCGCTCTGGGGTCAGGGATGCTCCAGCCCTGGAACCAGGAATATCCCAGCCTTGGATCCAGGAATATCACAGCCCTGGAATCAGGAATATCACAGCCCTGGGGTCAGGGATGCCCTGGTCCTGGAGTCAAGGACCCCAACCTTCACATGGGAACAGCCCCAAACAGCAGCGACTCAGCCCCGAGCACACCTCGTGTCACCCCATGCGGGGCATCCGCCACCCGCATGGAGCAAACCAAACCAACGGGAGTTCCCAGCCACCCCCAACAGCCGACACGCAGCTATTTAACCAACCTTGCCCCAGTTTTAACATAATTAGCCGCCCGCCTGCCAATCAACGTCAGCTCCCGCGGATCACCGTTAATGGATCGCTGTTCAGCCGGCTGTTATTGAATCGATAGAGAAATTAAAATGCGTTCACGCCATTCTTTCCGAGTTGTCATCTTATCTCGGCGTCTAGCGAAAAGCGCGGCAGATTACAGAATCCATCATCATTTAGCCTTTGTAGCTTGCAAAATTCATAATTAACGAAAAACTCCTATTCACTTGCTCATGTAATTTAATTAGTTTTCCATTAAATAGAGACTAACTATCATCTAATCCCCCAACAGAGCAAATAATTGTTTTCCATTCTTTTAGAAATTATCACTTGCTTATTGTAACTATCAAAATTCATTAGAAGCCTCGGAGCAGCAGTGGGAAAAGGTGGGAAGGACGGGGGTGGCAGGGCCAGGGTCACCCATGGCTGAGTGGGGACCTCCCGATGACGCCCCCATTACCAGCACCCAGGGCAGGATCTGGCCCGCAGCACCACGGGGTGCTCTGGGTACCGCATCGCCTCCGCCTGGGACCGCTCTGCCAATGCTGGTGCTGCCAAAGGGCCAAGAACTGGGATGGGTCAGGGGTGGGGACAGCCATGCAGGGCCATGGCAGGGGGTCACTGCCAGCCCCCCCCGAAAGGCTGAGGAGCACCCAGCAGCTCCCTCACCAGAGCAGCCCTATTGTACAGAGGGCTCTGATCTGGATCCCAGGACAGCTTTAATTTACAGTGGAACTCTCTCAAGCAAGTACCTCCCTTGGAGGAATAAACCTGGTTAAGAAAACAATTTTCTCTGCGCTCTCGGATTATGCCTTGAACGGTTTGCTGCTGCGATGCCCTGGAGCTGGCACGGCTCCGGCGTGGGATGGGAGCCAAGAGGGGCCCGCACTCCTTCGGGTGCAGCCAGCAGTGACTGGGAACCAGAGGGAAACTGGGAGAAACCAGGGGGAAACTGGGGGAAACCGGGGGAAACCAGCCCTGAGGCTGCCCAGCCCAAAACTTCCCCCGGATGCTCTGCTGTCAGTGCAGGGCATTGCCCTGTCCCCGAGGTCTGGCGGTGGTGCTGACCCTGGCAGTGTCCGTGGGGGACGCATGTGGGCACATTTGTGGCTGACGTGGCCGTGAGCGTGTGCGTGCACCTGTGTGTGAGTGCTCCATGCTGGCACCTGTGTGCGTGTGAGAGCGTTTCTATGTGCATGTGTATGCGTGCACACACCAATGTGCACGGTGTTTGCACGTGTACATGTATGTGCACACACACACGTGCATGTGCGTACTCTTGTGTGCACACGTGTGGCCATGCATGCATGTCTGTACTTGTATGCACACGCAGGGCACAGCCTTGCAGCACAGCAAGGATACGTGTGCTATGACCCTGTGCCAGCCCTGTCATGGGTGCCATCCCCCCATGGTGGGTCCCTGGCTCTGCTGGCAGCCCCCACAGCCCAGCAGCAAGCCCAGGGGAAGGCTGAGCCTGGGGGAAGGTGGCGCAGAGCTGGCGGTGCCCAGCAATGCCCAATGGTCTCTGCAGAGCACTGAACCTGCTGAGCTCCAGGTACCACCCCCAGAGCAAATTACATTAAATCCCCAAATTGTCCAGATGGGGCCATAGTTAGGATCCACTGAGCGCATGTCCCATCAGTGCCTCTCCAAAACCAGCTTCCAGTCTCTCCCGAGGGGCCAAAACGTTGGCACAAGGCCCACAGGCGGGCGGGTATCGCTCCGGCCTTCACTGGGGACGGTGACGGGCAGCGGTGGCTCAGAGCTGTGACCGCTCGCGTCTCCCTCCCCACCCTCCATCACCGTCAGAGATTTCTTTGATCCGCAACTCCTCAGCACTGGGGAACAGAGATTGCTCTCAGAGTGCTGGGATGAGCACAAGGACCTGCCTGGGCACCCACTGTTGCAGACTTTGCTGGTGCTCAGGTGGCAGTGGAGCACAGAGCTGGGTGATGCCCTCAAAGCAAACTGGCCGCCTGCCCCAGCACTGGGCTCACTCTGCCCCGGCTGCTCCCTCGGGGCCAGGGGATTTAGCGTTAATCCAGATCATTTCCCCGATCTGGGTCACAGCTCCTCGGCCGTCCGTGCTGACGGTGTCAGAGGCAGAGGGGGGTGGCACCCGGTCGCCCGTGGGAGGGGTACGGATCCATCCAGCCCCCATGGCTCAATGCTGGGAGCTGCCGGCTGCTGAGCACCCAGATCTCCAGGCTCTGCAGGACCCCTGGGTGCAGCAACCACTGCTCAACAAAACCCTCCAGGACTTGAGGCAGATCAATGCCCCTCCCTGGCTCCCCTGCAGGCTCTGGCATTGGGAATTAGGAAAGAGCCACCTTTTTTTCTTCTTTTAAACAAGGAAGATTCAGTAAACTGCAGGGTCAGCCTCAAAAGTCTCTCTTTCCTCTGACACTTGGCCTTATATTCAAATAAAACCATAAAACCTTGAGGATTATAACAAGATTATAATTAAGCCCTAAATCCACGAGCTTGCACCCTCCTTACCCCTCAGTGAGGGGACAGAAGCGTGGTGTCAGTCCCCAGGTGTAGGGTTCCCATGTTGCTGGCTCCAGGGAAGCCCGTCCCAAATCACAGCGCTCCCAGCTGCAGTGTCAGCTCCCACTGACCCACGTTTCAGGGCACGTTATTTAATACCTTGCAGAGTTAAAAATAAAATGCCCCCCTACCTCCAGCTTTCTCTGCCTGCCACTTCAGCTGAAGGGTGACTTGGCTGTGTTCAGATCACAGCTGGGGTTAAACCCATCCGTGCCTTCCCGTCCACCCTTGTCTGCACCCAAAGTCACTTTGGCTGCGATGATGCAGGAAGCAGGAGCAGGGACTCTCAAGGGGACTCTGCACTTCCCTTTTTTCCACACAAATTGTGCTGATTTCCTGGCTCTTAAAATACCTGGCGGCTGCAGCAGATTCCTCCTGGTCAAACACTGGCCGAGACTGCATGGGACAGACCTGGGCACGGCACTGCTGGGGTGGGGGCATCACGTCCATGCTCCATTGTCCCAGCTGAGCTGAAAGGCAGCGAGAGGTGAGAAATCCCTTATCCAGCCTGAGCCAGGGCAGCAAATGGGGGGAAAAACGGGGAGGAAAAAAGGCTGAAAGCTGAGGTGGACACATTCAGAAGAGAGATGCAGCACATGCTTTTCATGGCAACTTAATGAACATCAGCCAACGACCTGCAGTGGTTTCAGCCTTGTCAAAAACCCCAGTGAGGACCATTCCCTCCTGGCCTGACCCTGGGGCACAGTGAGCAGGAACAGAGAGGGGACACAGCCCGTCCGGCTCCTCCGCTGCTGAGCTCTGAGCACACCATGCCTGCCACAGAGATCTCACTCCCTGTACATTTATTTATAGCAGGAGGCTGGATTTTACTCAAAACATGAAGATAGGATTCAGTGGTAGCCCAATAATTATTTCAAGTGTGGTCATTTTTATTGCCATGAATAAAAAATAAGCCGCTCTTCTGAAGTTAACGTCTATGGTTTCCCCCGGTTATATGAGTGAGGGCCTTGATTTAGCACTGTACAACAGAAAAGTAAAGCACAACAATAAATCCCATCCACACAGTTCTTGTAAAAAGCTATCTATTTCAGTTCTGACCGTATAAAAAAACACAAGAGAAACTCGACAGGGAATATACAAGCCACATGTGGGTTTAAACAAATTTTACCAATTTCAAGTGATCTAGGTAAGGGTTTAATAGTCAGTGGTACAGCCAAAATGAAAATCCTTTCAATTCCAAATTTTCCCTCCTCCCCAAAGAAGGGGGGTGGATAAAAGCTGTACAGTGAGACCACGCAGGCGCTACAGCCTGCGAGAGGGCGGCTTGTCTCACCAAACTGCTTCAGTCTGTTCCCACTGCCACGAGTGCACCGGTGAGACGCAAGTCAACACCACTGCCGTCAATGGAGGATTGCGAGGGCACGAATCCCATCACCAGCTTCACTGGATCTCCCCCATGTACAGCCTCTTGTCGCTGGACGCCGAGAGAACTGCGGGAGAGAGGAGGGGAAAGGGACAGAAACAGGAGTTAAACACAACGGTTTGAGACCTCCACTAACGACACATCATCCCAAGTGAACGACCCCTTTTGCTTGCTGTAAGCCATCTAGACAGGCAAATTTCATTTGCTCCCCAAAAACACTTCACAGAATTACTGCTCTGACACCTCATCACACGCTGCACTGCGGCTGCCGTTCCCCTGTCCCAAGGCAGGCGTAACAGCGTAGTGCCTGTGATGTCTGAGCACTAAAACGGTAAAGAGAGGCACATAAACAAGCTGTTAACGCTCTCAAGCGTCCTAAAGCGTTATTTTCATTGCAAGGAGCATTGCAGGACTGCAGGCCGCTAGAGGGCACAGGCTGGCCAGGAAAGCCTCGCCAGGGCGTTATGATTTTACCAGAACAGGCAACAACGCAGCTGGCACCCAACTACACAACCGAACCACCTGCACTCAGAAAAGGCTCCTCAGGGGTTTCAAGACACGAGGGTGAAAAGAATGACCCAGAAGCACTGCTCTTGACACCAACAACGGCTTCATTTGAGTCCAGGAGAGATGTGGGGGATGTCTACACGAACCGCAGACTGGTGTCTGTCACCTCGCTGCTCCCTGTGCAGCCTCCCATGCAGACGAACACTGCGGAGCGGGTGCAGCGGTTCACAAGATTAACGTTCCCAGACGTTAACAGAAATCAATTGCATAACTCGTATGCAACGCTTGGATGGGTTTTTAATTTTTATTTTTAGCTGAGATTCACAAAAGAGGAGCTCAGCAGAACACAATCGCAAACAATCTGCTCCAAACCGGGGAGGAGAGCTCGCTCCCCTCCTCCAGCACGGTCTCCAATCTGAAGACAGGGCAATGAATAACCAAGGAACGAACCCATAACTCACTGCCCTGCTGCAGAGACTGTCATCCCCGGCACAACCGAGCTCTTGGCTTCACTTCGGGGTTGTCTCCTGTCAATTTTTGGCTGGAGCAACACAGTGACCTGGCCGATGGTGCAAGCGTTTCCATAGAAACAAAGAGCACCCTGTGGCCCTGCCTGGGCTGCACGCTGTGCCGAGACACCGAGATGAAACCTGCTCTTAGTTAACACACGGTGGTGAAAAGGGTTCTGAAAAAGCCCCCATGAGGATCGTCTGACCCAGTGCTGATACGTGGTGCCACCCACCGGACACCTCTGGAATGGGGCCAAAGCCTGCAGCACAAATCACCACCTCTGCTTCCCACAGCTTTGGGGTGCTCAGCCCAGGACCCCAGGGCACACCCAGCCCAGCTCCCATCCATGGAAGAGGAGCAGGCAGGAGTCTGCTACCCCTAAATTTCTCTGATACTTGGGGCTCAGGGCCACAGGCAATTTTGGGGCCATTTTCCAGAGGATCAGCACTTCAGCCAGCCCTGAAACCTCCCCAGCTGACTTGAGGTGGGGAGGACTTACTGATGGGTTCCTCCGGATGGAAAGCCAGTTCATTCACCGACCCAGCGTGGCCTGGCAGCTTGTACAAAATCCTCCTGGACGTGGTGTCCCACACGTAGACAAACCTACAAAAGAGCCATTATGAGTGCAGGCATTTGAGAAGGGAAAGCAGCTCCCCCCGACACCAGTGGCAGCAATTCACCACCCAGACTGAAATAGATGCAGCTCTTAGGGTGGATGAACAAGGAGCTTCTCAGGAGCAAAATGCTGCACTGCCAAATCCAGGAGAGCAGAGGTCTGAGCAGGTAGGAGCCAACATGAAATTCGGTGTCCAAAGCCTCACCGCTGTCACAGCCCAGCAGCCCTATTTCACCCCTCATGGCATGGAGATGAATTTGAAAGCATGAAGCTATAGAGCCCCTCTTTGTAGCAGCAGCACAGTGGGCTAAGGGAGAAAATTAGAATTGGGATTGGGGAGGAGGGTTCTCACTCTCACAAATATCTGCCTGCAAGCCCAGCATCACCCTTTGTTTGGGCTGGCTGGCAAGCAGGGAGGAGGAAGCCTGGGTGCCCCTCCAGCCCCTCTACAGTGTAATCTCTCACAGCCAACAGCTGCATCTCTGGATTTCTTCCTGCTGCGCCATTAAAGTCACAATTTACATCCCAGCATTTCTTAGGGGGCTGATCAGACTGCGCTGAGCCCTCTGGTTAACCTCCCGCAGGCCTCACCTCAGGCTCCCACACTGCTGAGTCCTGCCCAAGCACCACACCTTGGCCCAAGGGCAGTGCCAAAGCCACCGGGATCCTTCAGGCTGGAGGGCAGCAAGAAACTGCTGGCACCAGGCATGGATCAGCTTTTGGATTGCTCTTATAAATGGTCTGAGGTGGGGAAAATGGTGCCGTGCTGTGAATCACAGTGTACCCAAGATCACTGCTTGTCCCTCATGGGTGTCGACTGCTGCCTGCATGGTGTGGTCACTCCACGTTGCTCTGGGAAGCAGAGCAATGCTTTGCCCCTGGTTATGGCGAGCATCCATAGGAGTGGGAAGGATTTTTTTAAAATATCAAAATAAGAAGAGCCCCGAGCAGCATCCTATAACCCAAGCAAGGCGATGCTGCAGCCCACCAGGAACTGCATCCCTCCCTTCCAAAGACACGGCCTCGCCACATGAAACGGCATTTGTTACAAGGTTCATAGCTCTGCAAAAAAATCAGTGGCTGGGGAAAGCTGCCAGTTCTGGATTACACTCTGCCTTCTCATTTTGCTCTTTAGGGAGGTGACTGGCAGCTGAAATTAAATCTGCCAGGGCAGAAAAGGGAAGTGGCAGGGCAGTAATTGGCCGCGTTTGGTGTGAAGAGCAGCTCCGCTGCCTGCACACCCCAGAGGCACCACTACGGCTGTTTGCAGGGCACTGCAGAGGGTGGGGGCATGGGGAACAGCCTGGTAAACACGTGTAAAAGCAATCTACTGCATCACACTTCTCCAAAGGAGGGTGGCTGCAAATGCAACTGTGCATCCCCACATCTCGCCTGCACGAATTCAAACACGTTGGGCATCAACAGCCCTGCACGCAGCCCAGCCTCTGAATACCACGGCTGAACTATTTCAGGCTTTGCAACACAACCACCAATGGGTTCCTCAGCTTCACCTGCTCCTCTCCATTCATCAGGGCTTTGCAGACTGGGTGAAGAACAAGATTTGCTTTTACAATTACAGCCTGTCTTTTAGCTGAAATAGAAGCGAGCTTCCTTCCTCCCCCAAAAAAGCACTGAACCATTTATAACACTTGCTGGCTAGGCAAAGAGGGGCATTTGATACCAGCGCAGGGCAGATCTGCTTTGTTTGGAGCATTCATTTTCAGGCTGGTGCTATTCTCTGACATATTTTCTTTAAACACATAAAAGGGAAAAACTCAAGTCTGCAACTTAAGCCACAAATGTTACTTAAAGCAGCACTTCTTCAAGTGCAACTATTTTATCTAGCGGACAAGAGTTGTATCAAGTGCTTTCTCAGGGCAGTGTGCTGCTGTGTTTTTAATTTGGTATTGCAAAGCAGACAAGCACTTTAAGTAGCTGATTTTACAACAACCCTTCCTAAGGGTTCAACAGCAAAAAAACCCATTCAGGTAACTGTCCCTCCAACACACACAGCACTCCACGTATGCAGAAGGAGAGGGGAATCATTGGGGGACTGTTCTGTGCTCAGACAAATGAAAAGTTTGTTTAATCTTGCTCTGCTTTCCCAAAAGCCTTGTCTAACCTGCCCCGGGACTTGGCTGTGTGCTTTTCCCCACCATGTCCCAACAAAGCCGCTGTCAGACCACAGAGCTACATCAGCATCTGCAGGACCAAGCCCATGGCCTCAGACTCGCAGCCAGCAGAGGCATTCCTGGAGCCATTCCTCCCCCACATGCACCACTGTTACTGCCCAGCAGGACTGGAAAGGAGAGACACATCTTGGCCGCTTGCTGGGACAGCTGGCCCCGCTATATCTGGGCAGTGAGAGCTGAAGTTCTCCCTATCCTCTATCAGAAACTCGTTAATTTGGTGGTTACTACTGCTCCATGCCCTGGACTCCAGCCTGCAGGAATTCCTGTCTTGATGTCACTGAGAGTGCCTCTGGACTTGGTCCAGCAGCGGTTGGTATCCTTCACGGCGACCTTCAGTGTCTGGCACAGACCCTCTCCTGCCTCCTCCCCTACACATTTTGCTCCTCGGTTGCCTTAGTCCATAGGAGATCTAATTTAAAAGTCCAATAGGTGCTAATTTAGTCAGAACTTTATTTCTTACTCATTAATTAAAGTAAGGATCAAGAATGATCCTTAGAACACCACTGGTGCATCCTGCAAAGCACCACACAGCACCTGAACTGTTATTTGTGATCCTTATCAGTATAACCCCTCACTACAGGCATTTCCCAGGCCCCCTGCGTATTGAAAACTCTCACAAGCACCTGCTGATGTGACTGCAGGGACCTAACCACCAACAGCCACGCTCCCACCATCTGCTGGTCCTAGTGTTGGATCTTGTGGTTGAACACAAGCAGTAACGCAGATCTCTGGTCAGCTTCTGACAATAACAGTAAGATTCTACAACTGTACTCTGCTCCTCCACTGGCACAAAGGCAATAAAAAGACATCGCTATTGCAATCAGGGCAGACAACGCTCACAGAAGGGGGGTGTTTGGGTCTTCACACATCTACACACAACTCTGAGTCTTCAGGTTCGTTTCAGATGTGATCCAGCTCTTGCAAAACTGTTGGTGGCAGATGAACACAGTGGTAACTCACCTATCGGCCGATCCCCCTGCGATTTTACTCCCATCCGGGGACCAAGAGCACCTCAAGAGATTCTAAAAAAAAAAAACAACCAAAACCCAAAACATGCACAGATCTATTTCCAATGAAAGATTTCAGTTTTCCCCTTCTACTTGACTTAAAATCACCACGAGACTTTAAATATCATGAGCACCACTTTAATGGCCTCTCTTCAGAAGACGAGATGGTAATTACAGATTTTATTTTATTGCTGGAAACATCCAGTGCCTTGTTATTTCACACAAAGTAGATAGTAAATGTAGAAAATACTTAATTTACAGCTAATTACAGCTGAAGCAAGCAAAGAAATCTTGTTACTGCAGCTTTAATTGGAATCCCACTTTGTGCATTAATCTTTCTCTGAGTTCTTATTAAAGCCTTTCTGGTTTAAACTTGAATTTAGAAAACAATTTACAGAAAAGTTAATAGCAGCAGCATTTTACAAACAATAAGCTTTCGGTCTGCAGTATGCTTACCTTTTCAAAATTATGCACATTCCCCTGGAAAATCTTTACACATCTCTCTTTAGGGGCAAACGGTCGCACATCCCAGATGCGAACTGCAACAGAGAGCTCATGGTAATTAACTGGAGACAGCAGAGGCACGGGGGCAAGGTCAGCTTCTGGAAATGTCCCTTTTCTAAGACCTGCTGCTAACGAGCAAAGACCTGGCCATGCTCCTTGGTCTCTTCATGCCCAGATCTCCTCAGCAGCAAAAGAAACCAGCAGCTTTCTCCCGCAAAAAGGTTTAATATGAAAGGTCAAATGCAGGAATTTTAATTACACCGAGCCCAATGCCAACAGGAGGGGAAAAATCTAAAGCAACTAATACACAAACGAGCCACCATCTCCTTACATGAGCATTTGCTTTATTCTAACGCACTCCATCATCGTGCCTCTCATCCGATCAGCTTCGCTGAGCACCCCCACACAGCAGACAGGCAGTTTGGAAACTCTGCTGTCATCCCCTGCAGCAGGGAAGCAGCCAAACTGCCCTGACAAGAGCCAGACCGAGCCTGCGTTCAACTGTCTGTGCAAATAACGTGTGCCATCGCTTGTGTCCTCACTGCCCTTCGGGAGACGTGACAAACCCTTCTGATGCAGATGCTCCCTGCCTGCAAAGGACGTGGCTCTCATGGGTGTAACAAGAATTCAAGCTTTATCTGCAGAGCCAAACTCCCTTTCAACCCCCACACCTGGCTCTTGTTTTTCTATGCTGGACAATCTGAGCTGTTCCTTTCATACTGCCACGCCAAGCTAGCGTGAGAGAGCAGCGCCTGGGCTCTCACACCAGGCAGGACGTACCTGTGTTGTCCATGGCATTGGAGAGCAGGTAGGAGCCTTCTGAGCTCAGGCTGAGGCCTGTCACCGAGTCTGCGTGTCCTCGCATCGTGTAAGTGAGCTTGTTCTGGCGAAGGTCCCACACCTTTCAGACACAACATTGCCATTGAACAAAAACACAGCCAAGGCTGCTGGGAATGCTGTTTCTAAAGTGTTTCACACCAGTATTCAGCAGTCAGCTGATGACATCAGCTTTTGATTCCAGTTGGTGGAGTCTGAATGGCTAAAACATGAGGCTAGAATCTTATGTGTGTTGTAGGAAAACTGGAATTTGCCCCTTAGAAGACTTCTTACCAAACGTGCCCAGCCACGAAGGGGTTAAATGCCAGCAGCCCCACACGTGCAGGAACCCCTCTCTATGTGGCTACAGCTCCCCAGATCCCAAATTCCACTGACTGACGGCACAGAGCAGCAGTTGTCCAATCCCCAAAATTTCATGCTGTTCCTTCCCAAAAAGGGGCAGTCGGAACAGATCTCACCCCAGTGCTACGCTAAGCAATGGCTCTCTGACAAGGACGTGCACCCCACCCCTAGGTCAAGGCTGAGCCTGAGGCTAAACTGACGCTAACCATACAGCTATCGGGAGAATCTCAGTGCCCAGCTGAATGAAACACTGAGCTTGCTCTTAAAGAAGAACTTTCCACACAAGCAGGTGACTGAGTTGCAAACTGGAGCAGAGGGCAGAGGGTGTGGATGTGTCACCATGTTTTCTTTTACCTCATATATGGCTCTAGAGCCTCCGGGACGGGCACAGGCTGCCAGAAGAGCCAGCATTCCCGACAGGCTCCAGCGGGTGACGGCAGCGCTGGGATGCCTGGCCAGGAACGTCAGGACTGCCCAGGCTGTCACATGGCAAACAGCCCTGGAGCAACTCCCTCTGAGATTACTGGCCCTATATCAACAGCGAGGTCGGACACAGCACAACCGCGTGGTTTTTGTGACTGTAAAATTAACCAGCAGGCTTCCACATTTGTCCTTGTCCAACGCAAGACGTGACGGGATGGAAAAGGTGCGCGTGGCTGGAAAGGCACACGGGGACACCGCTGTCCTACCTTAATATCGTTGTCGATGCCTCCAGATATGATCTGATCACTGGTGTCGTTGAAAGTTACAGCCAAGACCTGGTATGTGTTCTGAAATGTCTGGACAGCAGCTTTTTTCCTGATATCCCAGAGCTGAAAAGACACGGCACTTGTGAAATACGGCAGCTGCACAGAGATACTTAATGCTAAAATAACAGGAAGTTGCACAGATACTTGGCAGAGACTCAGAACACTCTCCTGAAATTCCCTTTTAGATCTCAAGTGTTCTCCATCAAAATGTAACAAAAGTCTGGTGTGGCTGGGGCGCAGGAGGGCAGAAGGGGCCAGCGGGTGACATTTCCGTAACGGCTCGCCTTTCTCATGCTTTGTTAATGCAGATCAGTGGAAAAAGTACAACTGAGCAGATGAATTACAGAATTACAGAAAGAAAGGAGCAGCCAAACTTTACATTTCTAAATCAAAGTTATCAGATAATAAAATTAAAAGAGTAACAAAAGGCTGAATTTAACCCACTTAAATGGGAAGACCCCCAAATTCTGTCAGAGATCCTATCACGCGTGCACTCCAGGCCCTCTCCTCACACAGCACACTGACCTTCACTGTCCCATCATCGCTGCCTGTACAGACGAGCTGGGGTCCTCGCCTCGCCGGGTAACAGGAGTTCACGAACGAGGTGTGGCCCTTCAGCCTCTTCACCCTCTCGCCAGTCTCACTGTCCCACACAGCCACAGTTTTGTCTGTGGATGCTGAGAACAGCATGCTGCAGGGAAAAACCATCGAGTTCTCGGTTTTGGAAACATTTCTCCCCTCCTAGCTTTTTTACTCTTAAGTTCTTCAATCAATACTTGAAACATGCAGTGGGAGTGCACCGCGGAGAAGAATTTCCCCCATAGGCCAAGATGAGGGTGGTGTTTCAGAGGAGGCTGACTGGAGGCACTCCCAGTAACCCCATTTCTAAATACATATACATTGGTCTTCCACCTCCTCAGACACTATTTGAGATGACCACAGGAAGAAAAGCTCAGCAGCAGTGGCCCAGATGCAAGAGCTCAACAGCCTTTTAAATTAGCGATTATCTCACTTGTTTTCTTTCTCTCCCCAGTCTCTCCCAGAAGACTGACACTGATTCCCTCTGCTCCTCAGGAAACCAAGGGTACTGGTCGGTTACAGGTGAGCCCAGAACCTTTGTTTGGTCTCAAACCTTATCACTCTCTACAAATTCCCGAAATGCAGTTGTAGTGAGGTGGATGTTGGTCTCTTCTCCCATGTAACAAATGACAGAACAAGGGAAAATGGCCTCAAGTTGCGCCAGGGAGGGGTTAGATTGGACATTAGGAAAAATTTCTTCACTGCAAGAGTGGTCAAGCACTGGCAGGGGCTGCCCAGGGCAGTGGTGGAGTCCCCATCCCTGGAGGGGTTCAAGAAGCACCTGGATGTGGCACTTGGGGACACGGTTTAGTGGGCATGGTGGGGTTGGGTTGATGGTTGGACCTGATGAGCTTAGAGGTCCTGATGATTCTGTGATTCTACGATTCAAGCAGGCACCACTCCTTATCTGGGAAAGCCACACAAGAATTTGCCATGCATGGCCTGAGCAGGGGCGATGTCGAGGTGCTGAGGGACTCTGGTGAGCACAAAGCCCCTCCTTTCAGGAAAAGCCCTTCCCAAGGCCAAGAGCCGTCTGCACGCCACTCACCTGCCATCTGTGTTATAGTGCAGCTCCATGACCGCCCCGCTGTGTCCCTTCAGGGTGGCGTAGTTATCGCAGTCCCCGTAGACGTTCCACAGCACTGGGAGAAAGGATGGCAGAGGTAAGTACGTGAAACACAGAAATACCTGAGAGCTGTAAACGGAGCAGCTCTCCAGGCATTCAGCAAAACAATCTGTGTACCACCACCACTGTCATCTCCGAGCTTGGCTGATGTGCGGCCACAAAGACGCATCGTGTGAGCCCCGGAAGGACACACAGCTGGTTTGAGCCAATTTATGGCTTTAGATCAAGTTGAATTTATTAAGAAAAATAATAATCTTCACCTCAACAAGTCAAAGCATTAAAAACCGCATTGCTGCGGGCAAAGGCAGACTGACTGTAACCTGCACGAGGGATCACAGGGCTGTGACGACCAGGGCACGTTACCAGCCCAGCAGAGAGCCAGGAGGGCAGGGAGCTGCCAGAGGCGCTGGAAGTCGTTTCTTGCTCCCCTCCCACCGAAGCCCTTCACTCTCAGGACCCAGCAAGCTCGAAGGCTGAGATAAAACCCCAGCACAGACCGCATGAGCCCGAGATAGTGGTGATGGTGAGACGGTGGTGCCCGGCACTCACGGATGAGCCTGTCGAAGCCGGCAGAGGCGAGGGTGTTGCCGTTGGGGTGGAACTTGCAGCAGTACACCTCCCCTTCGTGCCCCGACAGCAGCATGATGGGCGCCTGCAGGGAGGAGCAGCGCGGCGGGCCCTGAGGGAGGCAACGGGGGAGCCAAGTGAGGGGGTGCCGCGGAGGGGAAC
>NW_010167807.1:33485-36475 GCF_000695765.1 Mesitornis unicolor | reverse complement strand
TGTGGGAGATGGTGTCAAAGGCCTGACTAAATTGTGTTTCTATGAACTTTGATTAATGTCACTTTTTTTTCTCATGGCTAGAGAGTTTAAGTCTCACCTGATGACCTAAAAATACTGCACGTTAAGGTTTGAAACTTAAGTGGAGTACAGCAACTGCAATAAAATGTACACATGAAGCCCCGCTGTGGGAAAAATAATTGGTGTGTGTGTGGAAAGCCTGGAACAAGGTAGTGGTGCAGTTTGGGGCTTTTCTAAATCTGAGGTGGCAATGGAGTAGTAGATTCATGGAAGATAAGCTCGTAGGGGTAGTTTTCCTTCCTTGCACATGTACTGCATTAGTAGCAGTTGTGCATGGAAATAATTTGGAGTCCAGTTTCTATTTATCCTGCTACACAGGCATTTTAAGCTGTTGCAGCTGAGATGGTACAGAAGGCATAAACATCCATAGATCCTGAATGCAACATCTGGAAAAGGTGTTCATGTATAAAGATCTGAGCAAGATGGTTTTGTGTTGTGCGGATTTCCAGATGCTCTCAGTGTAATCCTGGGTCTGATGCCACACTCTCGCACTCACCTCACGCTCACTTGGTTGTCTGTAGAAACACCATCTCAAAGGGTCGTGTCAAAAGCATCAGTCATGGGTTTTTATAGTGATTGACATTAATTAGCCTCTATGTTTTCTTTCTCTCTCCCCCATCTCCGCTTTAACTTAATGTTTTTCCTTTGAAACAGAGATTAATTTGGAGTAGCAAGGTTGTAAACTGCACTTGCTTGAACCTGCCTGCGCTGTTAATTTTATTGGACAATGCTGGGGAATAGTGGGGGAATTCAGCCATGATAGTGAATTGCTTGCTATCACAGTGATGATTTCTAAAGTCTTCAGCCATAACTCTCTCATCACTTCCCTACGAAGCACCAACCTTCTCCTTTCCTTAGTGGTGTTTCTCTTCTACCCCAGATCATTTCGAGTGAACCGCAGTGTTCTTCACCAGCCTCCCTTCATCATCTTCCTTGGACTTGATTTGGGCATAACCTCAAGTGGTCTGGGGAAAAGTCATTGCCTTTTCACTGTACAGTGACTCAGGAAGCCTATCTGTATCCGAAGTAGCTTTTACTGTGTGTCAGTAGCGTGTCTGGGCTCTCCATACACTTAAACTCCGTGTCCCTCTGGTGACAGGACAAGACCTGGTGACAGGTGAGGGAAGGTCTGGGAGGTTCAGGGGTAGCGGTGCAGCTCTCCCACTTTGGTCAGTGGGCTTGTTGGGCTGGTGAAGAGGTGTGGTATGAGGACCAGCTTTGCACCTCCCGCATGGGCTTGGTTTGGGCCATCTCAGGCAGCCATGCTGTACATTTTTGTGCACTGAACAATCGGCCTTCTGCATCATTTTTTTGTTTGGCAAGCTCTGCTCTGACAGTATTATTTTGGTGGATATAAGCCTCCTTTCACGTTCCAGCCTAAGCCTCTTTATGGCTGGTTCATACTGCTTTATCTTTCCTTTTCCCCTCCAAAGAGAGCCTTAATTTTGCTCCAGTAGCAAAGCCAACGTTTTTTCGTCTCATGAGAGAGGTCGTCCTGCAGACCTTTTCTTGCACTATTCCAGTTTCACTTAACCTTTCTTGAACTCAGTAACCTGAAATTGCACATTGCTCCAGCTGAGACCTTACTGGTGTCTCGTATATTTTCCCATTCCTCACTGAGACCTTGGGCAACATCTGGCTTTTTTACACTCTTGCCATGAGCCTCTAAACCATTGGAGTCTTTCTATATCACTTCCAACTGTTGAGCTCCCAAGCTGCAGAACATATTTCTTTAATCCCGAAGTGCATGGCTGTGCTTGGCTTTATTACAGGCTGCACCTCCTGTCAGTTGTTTTAGTCCTCAGATGTTCTGAATAAACTTCTGCCCATGCTCTGAGTTGACAGATTTCCCAGCTCTCTGCTGTCTACAGAGTCCGTTTTTGCTCCCCTGTTTTCCCTATCAAGGGAATTAGCAGAATTGCTAGATAAGACTGTCCCAAGGCAGATCTTTTAGGAAATCTGTTTATAGTTTGTCTTTCTCACCAGAATTTCAACATCTGCACAAGCTGCTCTTCTTCTGGCTTTTGGGAGGTGGAGCTTGATTTGGCTCTGATGTCTGTCCTCAGTAGTAAACAGGATGGATTGTGGAGCTGGGCTGCACTGTGCAGGGTGTTGGCAACAAGCGTACATGTGTCAGAGCCATGATGTTAAATATTTCCTCTTGGAGGGTGAAAAATGGCTTTGTATTCTGGTCTGTTATTATCAACACTTAACAGTTCCTGGAGAAGGCTTTTGTTCATCTTAAAAAAATTAAAAATGGGGAAGAATTATAGATACATAAAACCGGTGATTTGAATGTAAAGTGAGAATGGCATTTTTAATTTATACTCTTATTAGCTGTAGCAATGACCAGAGCTGAAAATTATCAATTCTGTCAGCTCTAAGCATTGAAGTCATTACTGAAATAGTATTGTCACTGCCTCACTTGCTTATCTAAGTGTGTTATCTGGCAGAAAGGGACTTGAAAACCTTCATCTGTGTCCTTCTCTATGGCTAGTGCCAGAAGACCAGAGCAGATAATCTCTGAGTGCCTTATCCAAGCTCATATCCAGTTGGGAGAGGAGTACCATGGTCTCTCAGAGCTTTGAGCAAGCAGCACAGCCCTTTC
Organism: Mesitornis unicolor; assembly: GCF_000695765.1. Taxonomy (NCBI): domain Eukaryota; kingdom Metazoa; phylum Chordata; class Aves; order Mesitornithiformes; family Mesitornithidae; genus Mesitornis; species Mesitornis unicolor. The sequence goes on along the minus strand of NW_010167807.1, from coordinate 33,789 downwards.
TAAAAATAGCAAATACACCAGGTGGGTCATTTTTAATTTTTTTTTTTTTTTAGAATTTAATTTTTGGAGCATACATTTTATATGCCTAAAATGGCCAACAATCTGAATTATTAATGGAGAACGTGACAGATCTAGGACATTAGCTTTATATGTTTCATGAGCATGCATATGTGTATCAGAGAGAGAAGGCTATGCTTGTATGATGTTCACTAAAAACAGAGTTTAAGGGAGGCAAAGTACTCCAAATCCACTCTTAACTGCCATGTTTTCTTTGTTCAGGAGCTTTAAAGCTCACCTGAAGAAT
>NW_010167807.1:32813-33468 GCF_000695765.1 Mesitornis unicolor | reverse complement strand
GGAGCCATTCCTGGTGGCTTGCTGGGAGATTAGAAACTCAGTGGCGTCTGTGGGATGTTCAGCTGAGGCAGTGAGAGTCCAGACTATGCTGGTTTGAAAATGAACAGCATTTGCTATCCAGCCACAGAAATCCACATGTGACAATTTGCTCTGTGTGCACGTCCTCAAAGAGACAATTTGGAGTTTTGTCCTTGGATTAGTATGTGGAGATGGAATCTGTATTCAACTGATTATTTTTTTCTTCTGTTAAAAAGTGATCTAAAGGTAATACATTGTTTTTTCTTTAATGCCTGGAATGTGCTCCCTGCTGCTGATCTGCACATCTATGCTCATCAGGATGCCAATGTTTAGTTCACAGAGTTTCTGTTAAAGTAATGGAGGAGCCATATTATTGGGTCATTACTGTTTAGCCGTCTTTGTGTCAATCTTTCAGTGCCTGATTTTCTTTCTTATTTTCATGGCTCTTGGAACTGTAGAAGCTGATCCATTTAAATTGGTAGAGAGTTTTTATCAATTAAAAAAAATTTCTACTTGAAGTCCAATCACATTCCACAAAGGTGTGGGAAGCCTCAATTGTCAACAAGGGTTATTTAAGGGGACGTTTGTACTTTGGGTGACCAGCGTAAGAGGCTTTGAGCCTCAGCCCTGAGATCTG
>NW_010167807.1:28721-32799 GCF_000695765.1 Mesitornis unicolor | reverse complement strand
CTCCCCAAGCAACAAGCCAGTTTCTGTCCTGCCACCTGGATGCAGCTGGGGGTGTAGATGATGATGGGAAGAGGCAAGGCTGAGTGGGAATGCCTGCACCCATCTGTGTGAGACTTCTGGCAGTGTCCCTGTTTTTGGTTCTGGTGCTTTCTCCGATCTGTTGGAGCAGATTTTCAAGACCTCACCACCACAGCTGTGGCGGTGCGTGGGTTGCATAGCTGCATACCAGCCTGGGAATGTTAAATTAAGTTATAATGGATTCTTATTTTGACCCTGTGATTTAAAACAAACTCTCTTAACATGTGGTTGTGGCTTGCATGTTGTCACTTCACAGCACTTGCAGTTTCAAAACAGATGACTGGAATTGCAGCGGTTTTTCGGCACACACTGGCTTTCTCCCTGAGGTCTTCCTCCTTGTGGCGTGCTCCCCGTCCCTGGTCCTGCAGCCCTGTGGGGACCCAGATGGTCTCTCCGCATGTGCGGTTCCTCCGCTGCGGAGCTGCTCCTCCAAGATGAGATATTGCAAACATTTACATTGCTGCCAGTGAGTTTCCCATGCCATTTGGCCTGGCGAGGTTAACAGCGCCATCATGACACATGGGGAAAAGGCGGAAAAGCTGAAGATGAGCAGCAGAAGCATTGAGTTTGTCTTACTGGGCTAAGATTTATAGCGTTTGCTGTCTTGTATCTTAGTCTTATTTAAAGTACACACTTTAGACATGGCTTGTTGATACAAAGCTTGCCAGATGTCTGTCACTGAATTTATGGGTGAGACACAGGGCCAAAGTCCTGTCCTAGATCCCCTATAGGATTTTCCTTTAATAAGAATGGTGGAGCAATGCCTTATTGGGACTTTGGGGCCAGATCCTCTCCTAGAATAAATAAAGCTAAGCTCATTTACAGCAATTGAGCATTAATCTCTCTAAGACTTTTCTGAAGATATATTGCAGTGAACGTAAAGAGGAAGAGAGCTCATTATTTTCCAAGAGAAGTGACAGACGAGAGCACATTTCTGCTGCTCAATTACCGTCGCTCTTTCTTTTTAATCATATCGCCCAAAATGTCTAGTGGCCGCTGCAATGGCAGTATTTGTGAATGGAAGCTGAATGTATTCAAAACAGTGAGTCCAGCAGTTTCCCTTTCTTACAGTAAATCTTGCCAAATACCTAATTTTCAAAGATTAGACTCTTGAAGCGCAGAGCTGAGGGTATGATTGGCTGGAGGACATTCATGACTCAGTAATGAAACACTGATGTATAAAATGGTAATTGATCCCGGGAGCACCGCGAGCGCTGAGCCAGATCACATTATGAGCAGATTCCAGTGCGGCAACGGAAACTGTACAAATGTTGGCACAGAGATTTAGATGTGAGATTAACTAACTGCGTTCTGCAGAGTTGGTACTGAAATGAAATAGACTGTGTTCAGAATTTTGGGGGTGGTTCGTTGGAGAATTAGTTTGCCGTGCAGGTCTAACCTCTATGCATTTGTTTCACAGGTGCAGCTAAAGGTGGTTTCTTCCCTTAGAAAGGACTGCTGTGACTTATTGAAAAGTCCAAGCCTGACCAGTCCCAAAAAAGTCACTTTGGAAGCTAATTGTATTTTTTATACACCTATAGATGTTATGTTAGTTTTGCACTAATGTGCCCTTTTAAGCATATTTCTTTCTGAGGAAAACTTACCTTTTCTATGTCAGAAAAGGCTGCTGCAGCACTTCGGTTCCAAAATAATAATAACAACAACAACAACAACAACAATAACAATAATAATAATAATAATAATAAAAAATCTCCACCCTGCTGTTGTTTTTAGACATTTACCTTTGGCCTGTATGACTCCACTCTCCATGAAGCCCCAAAAAACCTGGTTCTGTGTCGGTAGTTAAGAAAGCTAGACATAGCAGTTGTGACGAAGGATTTCATGTCCCTAGGTAAGCTGAGGGGCTATGCTGGAGCTCCTCTGTGGTTTCTGACCTACCTGGAGTAGTGGTGGCTCTCTGTCCCCCTGGGCTGCTGTCATTGCAGGTTTGGGGCTTTCCATGTTTGTTGGCTTGTCTGGAGGCTTGGCAGAGTCCCTTGAAAAGAGGTTTTTTCTCTTTTTTTGAGGGGAATAGCATTTGCTGGGTTTATATGAAGGCATCTAAATTCTGCCTGTCTTAATCCTAATACAGAGGCTATACGAGAGTGTGCTCACCTCAGATGGGATCCCACCATGGCTCTGCCATATTCCCCATCAGGTGTGTGTGATCATTGGTGCTTACAAAACAGTTCTTCGGCTCTTCTAAGGCAGCAAAAATCACCAGTGTGGGCAGGACAAACATCTTTCATCAAAAACTTGTTCAAGAAGTTGAAGCTAGGGCTGTATCCAGGCCCTGGTGCAGAGGGAAGCAGTGTGCTTGGGGCACTTAGCTAATCTTTGCTCCACCAATTCTCCGCACCACTCAGGAGAAAACAAAGCAGAGCAAAACTCTCTTTGCCGGCAGAGTGTTGAGCTGAAAGTGGTCTCTTTGTAATGATAAGTCTGGAAAATGTGCAGGTAAATTGGTCCATGTTTAGGGGGGAGAAGCTGTTCGACTGAGTCCTGGTCCCTGCCAGCCAGAGTCACATTATTGCCAGACGGGCAGTAGAAATTTCTGATGGATGAAGCAACAGGTCATTTTCCAAGCTGCTGGGTAGTCTCAAGATGGGCTGCAGGATCTTCTCCTGATTTCTTTCAACAATTCCCTATTGTTTCTGAAAACAATTGCCTGGTTTGTCATCTTGACCAGGGCAGGACTGTAAATTTAGGCTGCTTCCCTCCCCTGCATCACTGAATCTTAAATCTGATGGTAGTTGGTAGTTCTGCCTCCTGTGCTGGAGTTGAGATCCTGCACTTGCGTGTTGGGTTTGGGAAATGCGGTGATGCAGGTTAGCGTCAGTCTGGGAGGTCAGGTGGCAGGGCAGTTAATGTGTGATAGTGGGACATGAGCACATTGTCTGCTCATTCAAAGTCCAGCCAACTCTGGTGGCAGGAGATGGCAGCGAGGACTCTGAGTCTTTATACACTTTAACTTGTGCTTGCTAGAATTTGCTCATACTTGTAGATACCTTGTGAAATGGTAGGATGGTGCCGCTGCAGAGTGTGTGTCTATCCAGCATGCAACAACCCAAAAATACAGCATCCTGAGCTCCAGTCAGTTCAGGTAGCAGCAGTTACAGACTCCTGCAGTGGTTCATGGTGGTCTCAGCATTTTCTGTATCTTTTTAGCCTAACCTCGAAGGGGAACATGGATTTTAAATACACTGCAAGTACTGCCAGTGTCCTGTGAAGCTGTTTATAATTGATATTTATGAGCACAATTGGAAGCACAATTGTTGCAGTAAGTGCAGTAGATCTTCAGTTAATCAGCGTTGCCTTCAGCGAACCCTAGTAGGGTGCGTAGAGGGGTGATGAGGCCAATTAAAATCCTGCTTTCCAAGGCAGGTGGGAATGCAGAGGCGCAGCTGGGTGGGTTGGTAGAGCTCTCCCTGGTTTACCAGCTGCTGGTGTTGTGAGAGGATTGCCACCCTTGTTAAAAAATGCAAACGACAAGAAATACTTGTTCTGGTTTGATTCTTAATTGCCTTGTATTTTTCATTACAGTTGTTGACTGTGGGTTTTTGCGTTACTTGGTTTGGACAAGAGTTATCCAAATGAGTTTCTTGCTGGCTCTCCCTTTCCCGTTCGGCCTCACGACATTGCACTGTTTGTGTTATAAACATCCCAGAACGATGTTTAAATCCAAATAAACAGAGTTGTCATGGCAATTAAAAGAAAATTGAGGAAGCACTTTTGTTGTTCTTGTATAGTGCCTTGTACAATGCCATGTTCGTAGAAACTTCAACTATGGGTGGGATTATATATATATATATTTTTTTTTTTAGAAGAAATAGTGAAATCTGAGTTTAGTGGATAACCACCTAGAGGTGATGGAGTAAAATCCTTGCACCTCATACTTGCAGCCTTTAGGTATCCTTCAGCAATGAGAGCTCATGAGGCACCTTGAAGGGCAGGGCAGGCTCTAAGGTTTCCTTCTACATTGGGGGAAGGGGGGGGGGTT
>NW_010167807.1:6179-28690 GCF_000695765.1 Mesitornis unicolor | reverse complement strand
TTTTTTTTTCTTTCCTTCCAGACTGTGCTACTTGCTGTGTGATTTGTGGTGGGTCGCCTCTAGTCTCTCTGATGGCTGCTCAGCAAATGAGCAAAGAGTTGCTGTTTTCTTCTCCTGACAGCGCCGTGGCCATCACCAGCTGACAGATGCTCGTGGAGTTAGGTCAGTGGTGTTCCTCTGCCAGGTGACTGTAGTTAAAAACATATTTATAACTGCATAGAGGTTTTTTTTTTTTATTCTTTGGGTATTGATTGATTGACTTTTAGCTGAAGCCAGTACATTTTTGGACAGATGAGAAACAGATTTTTTGTGAGAATTCTTCTTGTGTCTGTTTGCTTTAAGAGCGCTTTTAATACTTGGCTCAAAGGAATTTGATCTTCTTTTTTCTTCAGCAGATGATCATTTTATAGCATGCTGTACATTAAAGTTAATACAGGTATGTGGAGTGTATGAAAGATTTTTTGTGTATACGTTTTCAACACAAAAATACCTTGCATGCCAACAATCCCATCAGCTCATTCTCTTCTTTTACTTTGTTCTCATATCATCTGAGTTCTTTAATCTTTTACAGACATACTTTCTTAAAAGCAGGATTGTGAGGCTGTGGTTTATATTCTATTTCCATGTTCTTGAACAAATCTTTTCTTAGCACAAGTACCTTCAATGTAAACTGGGCAAATTCAAAGTATAATAAGTAATTAATGACAACTGTTTTAGTGCATACATCATAGAAATAAGGTACATGCGTATTTTACAGTGTCTCCTAAAATTTGAACATGGGCTAATTCCTGAAAGTACTGGAAGAATTTGAATATGAGGGAGAGAAACACTAAAAATGCTGCTAAATTGGGCAAAAAGCAAAATAAAAAAAAGGTGTGATCATCATCATCTGTTAGTAGTGTGCCTCCACAACGGTTATCAGGGGCTTAATGCAGATGTCACTTGATAAAATTTGTTACGTGGTATGCAAAAGGTCAGACTAGATAATTGCAGTGATCTCTTCTGGCCTTAAAAGCTATGCATCAGGTAGTGCCAGCCATGTGTTTCCAGCAGTATAGGACACAAAATGCAGAAAGTCCTTATTCTGAAGAGTTTGCAATCCAAACAAGATAGATACAGAATAAACAGGATGCACTAGAGAACTCCAGAGAGGAAATGACTGGGATATGTGGTTGTTTGTGAAAATGTAGGCTTTGAGAGAGCACTGCAGATTTATAACCTCTGGGCATGGTGTAAGAAATGAGCTGAGAGAAGGACTTTGAACGGGCGGAATAGTGCGTAGAAGTAAAAATGATGAAAGGTATTTTGTACATTGAGAGAACAGGGAGGTGGAAAAAGACCACATGGATGGGCCAGTTGGGGTCCTTGGCAGTCGAGGAGAGAAATGAGCGAAGGCTGCTTGGACCTTAAATTGAGCTGACTCAATCTGGACTTTCAAGGCGGGACCATTGAGTAAGAGCTATTTGCACCTTGTAGTACATCCCCCAAAGGTGTCTGTGGTCCTGTGATGTCTGGTACCCAGGCTGGTGGTGGTGCTGAGCTTTGCTCTGCTCCTCCACTCAACCTAGCTCCTGGGACAAGGCAAAGCGTGAGTTCAGACCCTGCAGGTACAGAAGTCCTCTTATCTGTAAGCAAGGGCAAATGATGCAAGGGCTATCCATGTGCTCTGGAAATGGAAGTGGCTTAGGGACTGGGTTTTCAACTGTTTTGAGCCTGAGCATCTGAGATTGTGGCCACAAACCTAGGCTGTCACAACCAGCTCCAGGAATCCCCATTCAAAATCGTTATGTCTCTCTTAATATTAAGGATGCGAACTGAGGAAAATACGTGGCCTCTTCCAAGTGATTAAAGATCTGTTACGACAGCTGCTGAGTGTGAGCAGAGCATTTAATTCTGGTGTGCCTTCTGTCTCTTGCCAGCTTGTGCTGCCGCAGGTATGCATGAGTAGGTACCTGCTTTGTGGATGTGGTCATGGCTTTGTGCGCAAAGATCAGACCCATGTGCGTGACCAGGTGTGAACTTAACAGGGATCACTTGCCTCACTGGGACCTCTGGACAGAATTACTGTCTGGATAATGAAGACCATTACAGTCTGTATTGTTCTGTTTAAAATATCTTTTAAATGACAAGGATTCCACATGATAGATTCTTTTTTCCGTGTGCATTGGAACCAGTTTAAAAAATCATCCATATTAATTTAACTGTATGGATGCATTTTTAAAAATTATTGAGAGCGGAGAAAGGAGACTTTGGGAGCATGCCATTTGCTGTCTCCCATCAAATGCCAGAATTTGTTAGCAGATGAGGATTTTGGATGTCTTCTCAGCGGTCAGGGGGTTCAGAGCATTTTCTGCCTTCCAGTGCAGGATGTGAGATTCCTCTGGGGGCTGTAAATATTTTACAATTGCAGAGGTATGGATTGCTTTAACTGGAAGAGAGGAGCAGAACCACAGGCATGCCCCCCTCTACTCCTTTCTCCTCGGGATGTTGAAGACCTGCACACTGTGGGTGACTTGCAGAGATGGAAGAAATTGCGAGATGGGCAGGAGTGGGTAGGTGTGAGCTCTGCGACCATGATGGGAGGCTGGCAAGAGCTCGATGGGGTGATGGCCAGGAGTGAATTTTCAGGTGAGGATGTTGGATCACTTAGCGAATACTCATAGGAAGCCACTGTAAGGACGTACATGTGTGTGTGTGCAGGAAGGGGAAGTTTAGACCACCTGAGGGTGGTCTATGAAGTCTGCCTGGTGTCTCCAGTAACAATCTTTGGTTGAGGTGAATCATTGGGATCAAAAATCATATGGTCTATGCTGTAACTTTTTGGCTTCTCTCCTCTCTTGCTGCATGTTGGCACCATGAGAAGGGACCCTGTCCACACAGCATTTGGTTGCTGGCCTGTACCAAAATTGATTAAATTCCAGCCATTATTGATCATAATACTAACTTATTTTCTCAGACATCTTTTTCACCCATTCAAAATAATGAAATACTGCATTATTCCTGGTTTGTTTGGTTTTTTTCCCCTCATCACAATGGACATTATGGTTATCTAGCATCTGCTGATCTTTTAAAATCCTGCACTCAAAAGGACCTCACAATTGAAGTACTAATTTGGTCTTCATGCAGAATTTTGGATCAAGGTCCCATTGTGTTATGCCTTTGTATCAGGGGGAAACCTGCCTTTCTGTGGGACCTGGGCCGAGTACGTGGTGCGGTTACTGCTGATAGCGAGAGTCATGGGGGATCCCTTCTCCACCAGCTGCCAGCTTCTTGACAGAAGAAGCAGAAGTCAAGGAATAAGGGAAAGCAGGGCCTAAATGGTCCTCAAAGCACTGGAGAAGGCCATTGGCCTGGGTATCAATCCTTAGCTAAAGGGAGAACATTCGTCTTCTTTTTGGCAAGGGAGAAGTCCCATGAAATTGGTCAGATCAATCTGTCTGCTTTTTGCTAGAAAAGCAAAATTCAAATGAGACTCGTTATCTGCATGGTTTTGTGTATTTAGGAGTTATGTTAATTATCCTCATTAGCTTGCTTTCTTGAAAGAGATGCTCTTGATCTTACCCCTTGTGCCAGAAATGCAATCTGGAAGGAGTCTGTGAAAATAAATAACACATTGATAACGTTCAGGCAGTGACTCCTGAGTGCTCTGGTTTGGCAGCATCTGTCATCGTGACCATTCCTGTCTCGCCTGCTTGGGATCTTTTTTGAACTTCAGCTGGTAGGAGCTACCATTTTAAAACACAGTCCACATGATTAAGAGGTATTGCTCTCTCTGATAATAATTCGGTGCAGCTTACACTTGTCAGACACTGGAGTCTATTTACTGAATTCTTTTCAGACAAGTCGTTTTTGGCACTTTACAAAGTTTCCTTCCATGTGTCCTCACTGGCTGAATGCTAATTTATTCAGAAAGGCTCGGCTCCAAATACACGAGACAGTATTTTCAGTGTTTCCTACTGTCTGGACAGCACTGTGTTTGGAGAATTCATGCCTCCTCTCTCCTTTGTGCCCTTATTTTCCTTTGGTAAATGTGTGATGGTGTTACAGAGTCAGTCTATATACTTACATTAGATGACATTGTGTTGTAACAGGAAAATGGTTCTCCATTGATAGCCTCTCCATCGGGAAACACCCGATAAGCTCATTGTATCAGTACAATAAATACAGCCAAAGTGCCTTTGACATGTGACATCTCTGAATTTTCTAGTCCTTAATGATTCCTCTGACCTGGAAGATACAATGAATTAGCTGATCTCAGCTGAATTATAGTAAATATCCTGATTATTTCTGATGTCTGAAACAGTAGCAGAAGCAGAGGAAAATTGTAACGGGAAACGGATAGAAATTATAGGGTATGCAAAAAGAGAGATTAGGAGGTCTGAAGGGCAGTTGTTTCCATTTAGTCTGACCTTGTGTATAAAAAGAAGCTGTAGACCTTCTTCAATGACATTTGAAACATGTTATCACTTAGTCCAAGCTTTGGTGTGGGATTTTGTTCTCCCTTAGTTCAAACACCATGAGCAGCTCAGATACCTGCCTATGTGACTCTCAGCACCACAGTACCTGGTTGTTCATTAACAAGATGCAGAAATTAAACTAAGGAATTGCTTCTGATGTCCTTTACAATCTGAGAAATAAGATGCAGTGTTCAAGACTTCCCTACCCATAAAAGTGCTGAGCAAGAATCACATTTAAACAGGTGTAAGCACCGAAAAGTGCTTATATGTTCTCCCAGCTCTGATGTCTGTCCTGTCCTAGCACCAGGCGTGTCTCACTGTGTAACTTCCCATAGCTGGGTATGCCCTGTGTTTTCCAGGGCATCTTGGCAGCTTCGCACCACACACTCGATGCTGGTGCCCTGGTGGTTGTGTCAGGAAGCTCAGTGCTGATCACATGCCTGGACCTGCTGCTGTAAGTCACCAACTGCGTGTTCTTAGACCTAATTCCCCGCAGGTCTGATGGGTGAGGTGATCCCTGGGTGTGCCGGCCAGTCATGCACATATGTTCCACTGGGACTGTGTGCAGGTGAGTTCCCCTGGCCAATCTTTAATTAAAAACACAACAAAACAAAAAATGGTTAGAGGAGGTCACACCTGACTTTATGTTGTAGCTCTGTGGTTGGGACACTTTCTTAAGTACAGTTGCTTGCAAGGACATTTTTAAAGCCTGAATCCCTATGTTTTCTATTTCATACTATAGGTTTTACTTTTTTACAGGAGGGAAGCTAGATGCATCCTATAAATTAGCTTTTGATGCTACTTTGTTGCATCTGATCTGACTGTGCTTCTTCATGCCACATTGAGACCTTTGGCAATAAAGTTTTTCTTGGCAAAGACAAGATCATATTTCTTGGGAACTGGGTCATTTGGATCGGTTAGGAGAGGAAGAAAACCAAAGCTTTTGAATTTAAGGAACTCCTCCAAAGGTGTCTTGTTTTTCACTGGGTGATGTCTTATCCAGGTAATATGTTACTAAATCTGTCTTTTGGGTTTGGTAATCCTTGTGAGATCCTACTAGTCGACCAGGTTTGAGTCTGAAGAAAAACAGGCAATTAAGTGGGAAGGCATTGGTTTCACCTGCCTACCACAATGAGCTGGTTGATGTGCTCCCAGTAAATTACAGCTTGCAGGAGGCAGTGATTCATCTGTGCAAGCACAACAAGTGGGAGAACACTTGTTTGGCGAAAGCAGTACTTGGGCCTGTTTGCACACTCATTATTTTCTTGTAGAAACTCAGGAACGGATTAGCACATGAGGTTTCTCCTGAAGAATCCAGAGAACCCTCTCAGAAGGAAACAGGAATGTCATGTTTCTCCTCCCTTTTCTTTGGCTGCGGCCACGCTCTCTCACCCTACCCTTGCGCTGCTGCCAGTGTTCATGTGGGCACACAGTCAAACTGGTCATGGGTACAATGCCATTGATAACAAGTCCTCTGTGCCCCACTCCCAGGTTGGTGTTTCATAGAACAACCCAGGCTGGAAGGGACCTTGAAAAATCTTCTGGTCTAACCTTTTGTAGGAAAGGGAGCCTAAATGAGATTATCTAGCACCCTACCCAATCACATCTTGAAAACCTCCAGTGATGGGGACACCACTGGGGAGGACATAGTTTTTCATTGCGTCACTTTGTGTGTGATGGGCCTGGTCCTGGCATGTGATGGGAATGCAAAAGCATGCAGGCACAGCACCATAGTGGCACTGGTTGAGGTTGTCCTAATCCTGCGACTGCTCTCAGCTCTGCCATGGATTTGCTCTGTGGCCTCAGGCAGGTATTTTAGCCCTGTCACAGGTTTCTCCATGGCACAGCAGGGATAATGCAGGTGTCCTGTGGCACATGGGGATGCATTGAACTTTAGGTAATCCAGTTTAGCATGTGGATTAATACAGGATGCCAGCTGAGCCCAATTTGTTGGCCAAACACGTGTCTGTTTCTCGTCTCCTGGTGGCTATGGGGCCATCGGGGAGCCTATGTGCGTGGAGTATGCACTCGCATCACTTCCCAGTTTTGGGACCAGTGAAAGGTGAAGCAGCCTGGGCTAGGAATTACATCCCTATGGGGGACATGAGGCGTGGGCTTGTCTGAATGGCGTGCACTGGTAAGGAGGACATCACAGAAACCCGACATGATCACAAAAGTGTGGCTGTTGAGAAAATAGCCACAACAAATTGGATTAAACTTGAGAGGAAACTGCTCTTATTCACTGCTGAGTGATGAGCAAAGTGAATTTTGACCTGTGAATATCATGATGTGATTTATTAGTAATCACTTCCATGGTGTTTCTCATCTATAGATCTTAAGTGGCAATTAGTATGAAGGCGAGAAAGTATTATTCTTATTTTATTGAGGCACAAAGACATCAAATGACCTGCTGCAGGGCATTTCATGAATCAGTGGTAGGGTTGGGCATAATGCCTGCTTTGAGGAGGATAATTTTTGTGCGATTGGTTTGTGTCTGCCGGTGCCAGTTGTGTATGTGATTTGGTTAATAATTGTGAACATGACTTGAAATTTTATGGAGTTGTTCACTGATGGTGAGTCGGAGTGTTGCCGAGACTTACTGACAGTAGAGGCTAATTCATGCTGATCTGTAGACTTGGTATAGTTTAATCCAATTCAACTTGAGTAGCATGTTTTAAATTCCAGTGCCTGTTTCCATTGCTCTATTTAACGAATAGATACCTGCATGTTATAATGGGAAATATAAAAAGCCCTTCAAGCCTTAACAGCTCTGTAGGTATCCAAGCTGTTTCTAAAGTAGTCTGCTGCCTTCTCGAAGCATACAGCTTATACTGGGGCTGGTTTTCCTCCTTGTCCAATTAAGCTAGATAATTAAATCTCCTTTTTTAGCCATAGCCTGCATTTTCAGTCCTATAACTGAGCTTGGCCTGCCAGAAGAAGTTCTTTGCATTTCTCAATACAGCAGATCCCCAGTAAAGATGGCATTAAATCCAGTCCCATGCTGCTTCTCTGTATTCATCTGACTTTTCTTGACCTGGTACTCTTATGCTGAGTGTTTCCTGTGCTAATGGTTATTTTATTTAAATGCCAGATGCACTGTGATTATACTTTTACCTCAAAGTGTAGAGAGGTTTTTTTCCTAAGTGTGAAATTTGGTTACGTGTACTTGATATTTGGAGTGCAAGCACAAAGCATGTTTTGACTGAAGCTGCCTAGACCAAATTTGACAATCAAATCAAAAGCAGGAGGTTTGAGGAGTGAAATGGCAACATCTCTTCAGCAATACTAATCGGTTCCTCGCTTCTGTATTCATTGCATGTCCTTTGTTTGATGGTGAAAGCTTTTAAATCAGCCATTGCATCTTACCTGAAGGATGTTTTGCAGTTGCTGAGTGCAGGTGTAGGGGACAACGTGACAAGGAGCTGAGCTGAAGAACTTGCAGCCCTGTGGGGCTTTGCATGGTGATGCTTGATGACTTTGATATACCAAACAAAATTTGAAGGCACTACAAGTAATCCTTCATGGGTAAAGGAGTTACAGACATCTCTTCCCATCTGAATGTTTGCCCTGAACTCTGATGCAGAAATGGGGAAGAACAAGGACTTCTAAACTGTTTTCTTCTCCATACCTGTAGCATCTACTTATAGAAGCTGCTTTTGGAATTAGATTCAATAGTTCTTTACTGGTTTCATTTTCGGCTGAATGTGCTGTGTGAGAGGGGCAAAGCTGTACACAAGAGACCAGTTAAACAAGGATGTGCAAAAAAACCCCCATGCAATATCTGGATTGCTTTCTGACAGTTGAAAACAAAGAGTGGGATTCCTTAGTTCTTACTCAAGCTCTTTGCTCAGGTCAAACAGAGGCCATGAATAAACGATGTTGGTAGGATTTTTCCATGTCTATGCTGTCAGGAGAACACATTTTTGAGCAGCGGTTGTTCTTCCTCTTGCACTGGATTGTTAGGAGCAACCTCCAGCGTTTGTGTCATTCCTGGAGCATCTGGAGTCCTCATCTGGAGTCACTGCTATTTGTACTGTGAAAATGCTTTGGTAGATGTGTGAATCCTCACATCAAGGCTATGGGATCCCTGTCCATGGGCAGGTTTTGCTTATCTGTAATACTCGATCTGTGCACACCTGGTTCACCTCACACTTCCAGTGTGATGCAGTTCACATATGGACATTTCAGACTAGCCAGTGTACATAATTTACACTGGATTTGTACCATATGCATAAGGACAGATGATACTTGATATCATGTCCTTATATCTCTCAGCCAATAGCTAACCATTAAACTTTTTTGGTTTCTGGGGTTTTTGGAGGGGACGATACATTAACCTGCCAGGAGCTGTGGCAGTTTGGCCCTTTGCATGGTGTGATTGGCACAATTTAACCCAATTTTATGGGATCTAAGACTAGATTTCCTTTCTTGCTAAACCATGGCCTAAAGAGCAAAGTAAATTATGCTGTGAGCAAATCCATAGGCTTCTGGTTGGAGTGTACAAAGCCAGCTTGGACATTTCAGCCTCTGCTGCATATGAGATCTCAATATCATTGTGTTCCCAGCTCTCATTTGTGTCATTTGGAGCCCTTTTGCCGCATCAATATGACGGCAGCTGTGATGTACGAGGTTTGTGAACGTTTATTAGGTCTCATTGATTACTGTCTGTTCTGAAGACAGATTATTAATCAGCACAACAAATTGCCAGAGAGGGGTGTGTATAGGGAGTGGTGCTGGTACTGTCTGCTATCACATCTGGAAGAGATTCAACAAGGGATGCAGCTGTCTGCCATGTAGTTAAGAATGAGGTCAGGTCAGTGATGCAGAGTGAGACTTCTTGTCTTGTACAGGAAAAAAATTGAGAGTTTAGAGCAAGGAGAGAAGTACAAATAAGAAAGCCAAAAATATCCTCCAGTTTTTAGAATGTTGTTCCAAACAGGCAGTGCTCTTAAAGTAAGAGTTGGCTCCTGTGTCATGTGTGTTGGGAAAGAGCTTTCAAACAACTGCGTCGGTATCTCATGCTGTTCTTTTCCAGATTTTTTGTTTCGTTAAAGGAATGCTGTCTTCTCCCTCTCCACTTAACTGTTTTCTGTGAGGACAAACCTCAGTGCAAATCAGTAGCTCATAAAAAATATTTGCCAAACTGTAACTGTATGAGATTGGGTGCTGGGGATTAGTTTTTTATTTCCATCTATGGTGATTTTGGAAGTTTTTCAAGCTGGGGATACAGCTTGGAGATGTCATGGTCCTCCACTTGAGGGAAGCCCTGATGCCTGGTTATTCAAGGATGCAGGGAGGCACCTGGGAAAGCTTTGTCTGTATGTGTGCCAATGAGGGATTATTTGGGTTATAGAAATGAAAATTTCTGAGGTACCATGGAGGAAGGAGAAAATGGGGAATTCCACAGGGTTTTTTTTCCACCCTGCATTTTCTGCAAGAGAAAGACAGACTCAGAGTGTAGCTGGGACTAATGGGATCCCGAGCTGAACTTTGCAGTTTTCCTCTACATCTGCAGCACACTGACCAAAGCTCTGCTCTTGGATTTGCCTGATTTCAGGGTGTGTCATTGATTTGTTCTGGACAGTGGCAGTTTCTCTGACTTCACTGCAGTTTTTAAAAAAGGAGGGGTTTGTGCGTTTCATCCATTGCAAAATTTTGTCGACTACATCATCACTAAATATCCTTCCCTGATTTTTCTTGAGGGGAAGGCCAATCTGACTTTTCTTTAATTCAGGCACTGATAACTTGCTCTCTTTTTATTCCTCCACAAACAGTCTTGAGTTCTGATCTTATAGAATTAGCACTAAAATTTAGTTCTAATTTTTAAAGCTAAAATTCCCCCATTTTAGTTACAAGGCTGCTGTTCATGTCATGCTACAAAGAAAATACAAGAATTTGAGGGTGTCCCTGTAGTTACTAATCGTTTGCTGTCATGGATAAAATTGGAGGAGGAAAAGCTGGAGTGAGCTGGAGGATGATCAAAAGTCCAAAAGGTCTCAGAAGCCTGTGCACTCAGGAGAGTTTAAAAATGGGACACCGATGTTAAAGTTACTTTGGTGCTTTCAGATGTGCCATCCCCAGAGTTCAAAGGACTCCAGAGCCACAGATGAAGCAGGCTGAACCTGGGAATGGTGTGGGTTGGGAGCAGTTTATAGCTGCGGATTGTCACCTAATTTTCTTGTTCTTATTTTCATGCAATTAAATTCATGGTCATTGAGCTAAAAGATGAGGATGTTTGATTGGATTTGGGGGTCTGTTATCATTGCTGTGATGTTGCTGCCCGGAGGCAGGGACTTGCAAACCAATCTTTCCAATAGGAGGATTATAGCTGAAGAGGGAGTGCTGGATTTAAAGAACGAAAAGTTTAAAGCTGTCATATAGTGGTTTCCACTCAGATGAAAAAGCAGAGGATTATAAAGCTTTTGTAAAAAAATAATAGGAAAAAACCCCAACATTGTTAGAGGACTGACAATGGAAAAGTCGCTTTCAGGGGAAAAAAAAGCTCCTGGGACTTGCATTGTGAAAAGATGGTTCCTCACAAGCACAGGCTGACACAAGCTCCCAGAAGGCATGGCAGGCAGCTCTCAAGGCTGCACGTCTCCCAACTTTTGCTCCTGAGAGAGCTTTTCTCAACCGAATGGGTGTCTGGGTTGCTGTGGTGTGAGGCTGCTCTCAGGAGCCCCTGCAGCAGTGTAGCCCCTCCGGGGTCAGTCTGAGACCAGGGACTTTATGCAGTTTGTGGGTTGGGGTTTTTTTTATCATTAATTATGTTTTGGACCCTCACACTTCATGCGGAAAGGTCTCTCTTCCATCCTTGTTGAGGCTTGCAGATAATCTTTTGCAGCTGGAGGAGAGGCCAGGCTGCCTTGGGTGAGTGCTGGGGACAGGGGACTCATGGCTGGTGGGGAGAAGAAAGAGAAAATGAGATGGAGAATATGGAAACTCGGAGGTGTTTGAAGAATGAGGAGAAATAGCATCCTTCTTTCCATCTTTCCACAGTGCTGCCTTAATCCTGGGGCCTGGGATGCTCATTTCAGACCCTTTTTGTGCTCCTGTTCATTGAACACAGTGTGCCCTAAGGTGCTAGCAAAGCAGCAGGGCAATCAGGTGAGACAGGGAAACCACGATTTGTTTCCTTGCCCTTTTGAGGCCTTTTTGTGGGATTTACCCAGGATCATTTGGGACCTGACTTTCTAAAAATCAATGGTATTGAGGCATCTGAAGATTTTTCACTGTTGTGCTATTTTGGGTCTCTCTGGTTGAGTGGCCTTTGTTTGACTTGGATCAAAAACATGATGCAGTGTCCGAGGCTCCAACACTCCCGGATAAGGACGGATGTATTTAGCCATGGTAACTGTAAAACATCTCCATTTTGTGATTAAATTTGATTTCTGTTTATGGTAGGATTTTAAAATACCACCTTGGTGAAAACAGCTTCTTTCAGGACTGTGTGTGCCTTGGGACATAAGGGTTTAAGGATGCCTGTAGAGCATTGTGAACTGGAAGGGTAATGCCTGTAGGTATTAATTGTTACAGAAGGAAATGTTTTTCCACTAATTGGCAGAAATGGGTTTAATGAGATAAAGCTGGGTCGGATTACTGCATGGGACCTGTAAGGCCAAGCGATAATCCCTGGTGTAGAACACACACGCGTGCACATGTAGTTTTGAGGTGCAAAACTAGAAGTTGAAGTTTTGCTAAATTTTTTCCCCATGCCAATTGAATTACTGGGGGGTTGTGATAACATATGGAAGCTGGGTTTGTAGTTGGCTTTTAAAATTCAAATGCTTTGGACAGAAACATTGTAGCACAAGTCTGTATCTCCAAGGACATTAGTCTGCTGAGACACTTGGCAGGAGCACACAGTATCTGAATGTGGAATAACTTGCTTTTTTTCATTTCATAAACCCTTATGTAAACACATTGTTTGGATCATTGGGAGTCAATTGTTTAACTTTTCTCTCTGCAGTTTGAAAAACAACAGCAACAAAAAAAGCCCAAAAGGAGAAAGAAACAAAACACTACTTACTTTCATGGTATGTCCCCGTAACACTTTCCAAATGTAAAAGCCTCTTAAGATTGAAAAGCAGCAATGCTATTTATACTGCCTTTATGAAAAGACTGATCAAAAGGACACAACTGTGGTTGGCTTTATTTAGCATCGCTGACTGCATTAATGTCAGGGTGCTTATTATTTTATTGAATTCAAAAGTTGTGGACTCTGCAAAGCGTAAAGCCGGCTAAGACTCTGGTGTGTGCTCGATTTATATCGTATTATGTGCTGCGCTATCACAACATGTTTTGTGCTCTGATGGCTGCATTTCTTCATCAGTCATTTGAAAAGTCTACTTTGTGTTTGAGGTTTGTCTGTCCTTATTTCTCTTCTTCTTTTTTTTCTTTTGTTTTTCAACCCTGCTCAAGGGTGCTGGGAGTCGAGGAGGTTTGACCTTGCTGGGAATGCTGGGTTTTCCTCTGTGGAAGAGAGCTAATCTCAGATGCGTTCGGTGGAGCAGCCAATGCTCCCGGCAGGCATGTGGAAAGGGGTTAAAAGACTGAGTGCCCTGACTCATCCTGCCCAGCTGCCATGGTCAGGCAGCTTTCTTGGCCACTGACAAGGCTGTGGAAAGGCCAAGTGAAAACAGACCCAGGAGAAGGCCTCAGCAGGTGAGGGGAGGGCAGTTTTTGCTGGTTTCCATATAGGCATAACACCTCATACCAAAATGTTTTGGTGTTGTGTACACATGTAAGGCAGAGCATGGGGTCAGTGCCCCTCTGCCTAGGGGTGAGGGAAGAGGAGGATGCAGCGGGCATGCTCCAATGGATAATTCAGAGGGTTAATACTAAAATGGTAGTATGCCAACAAGCTGCGTGGCTGTTTAAAGCCTGACTTTAAGGGGCTGAACAGATCAGATCCCAAACCAGAAGCCTCCCTAAAATGCTTTACAGGGCTTTTTATGAGTGCTATTGTCTCTGTTTCTGCATACATGGCAGAGACACAGCTTTTGTTTTGTCCTGCCAGCAGTGGCTGTGGATGGGAACAGGGAGCATGGTCCGGCTCCAAATATTGCTGGCGTGGGACAGTGGCATTTTGTCATGGCATAGTTCAGCATTTTGTTGTTAAGATTTCTCCTTTTGTAACTGCTGGTCACGTTGGTGGTAAAAGCAATGCTGCTTTTAAAGCAGAAAAAAGGCAATTCTTGTGTGCTAAACAAGTTTGAAATAGTTGAGTTTTCCCACATTCTCTGGCCTTTAGAGCTTGGCTGTGATTTCCCTCCCCCTAGATGGTCACATTTTTCAGTTTATGAATCAGGTATTGTTTTTATTACCTTCATTTGGTTACCAGGGAGGGTGTCTCTCTTGGTTTGTTTTTTCTCTTTCCTCTAAATGCCTTTTGCCTGGTCATAGTTTGACCGTAGCACCTGTCTGGAAGTAAAGATGATGTGTGAGCCTGAAAATTAAAGGTGATTTATTCTTTCCTGGGCCCCTCTTGTACTACAGTCACCTCCTGCTGTTGGTACTGGCTTTGGTGAGGGCAGAGCCTGGTTCATCCACAGCCTTCCTGCATCAGCCCTGGTCAGATCATCTGGTGTTCACACAATCACAGAATGGTTTGGGTTGAAAGAGACCTTAAAGATTATCCAGCCCACCCCCTGCCATGGGCAGTGACACAGGAGCCCTGTCCAACCTGGCCGTGAACACTGCCAGAGAGAAGGCTAGTTATTTTCCAAACACTGAACAGGTTGGTCTGACCAGCAGGTATTTCCAGTATTGCTTTGTGTAGCATGTGTGTTTTGGGGTTTTCTCATTGCTCACTTTGGAACAGAGTTGGCAGTTGGGACCCTGGCGGAGCCACAAGTGTCCCTGCATTTTTTGTGTCACATCTCTGCAATGGCCCTGTGAGACCACAGCTCTTTATGGTGCCATATTCACACATTGTTTTCTCTGCAGCTGCTGGGAGCAGCAGGTCTTCCTCCTGGTGCTCCTCAGACACCGTCAAAGCTGGAAGTTGGAGCCAGATTTCAGGGATGCAGGTTGTGCATGGTCCCAGCTGCTGTGGGGTGAAGCACATCCAAAAGCTGCGCTTGCCCTCGGTGCCTGCAATGGGGCATTCTGCAGCAAGTGCCCAGGGAGGTGATGATTTTCCAGCTGTATCCTTCTTGCACTGCTTTAGTGTGTCAGCTTAATTCCCTGTCGATGCTGTGAGGTCGTGATTTGGATTAATTTGTCTCACACTGAACTCATTAAGTGCTCTCTGTCATGCATATTTTTGACCAGCAATGAGAAACCCCTGTGATGTGGTTGCCAAGGATGTGTAAGCAGATACTGAGTAGTGTGTAATAGGGTATGATGGGATGAGTGGGGAGACCCTTGGCAGCTCCTAACTTCCACTGAGTTTCCACCACAGGCTTCACCGCTTATTTAGGGGTGAAATGCAGGGTCTGGCACACAAAACTGCAGGGGTGGTTGACCCCTCTTGAAGGTGTCATTGATGATATAGAGCAAGTATTCAACTGCAGACATAATTTCCATAGGTTAAGGACCTCCTTTTTAAATCTTCTGTGACTAGGTCAGTAAATGTACTAAAGAAATTAGTAAACTAAGTAAATTATTAAGTCAGTAAATCTAATAGGGATTTAGGGTCTGCCCTCCCTTCATTGAGTTTGAGTAATGATGATTATATATGAGTTTAAACTGCCAAGTTCAGACTTGTATCCAGGCTGCTACTTCAAGCCTCATGTCCTGGCTTTTAGCTTCTGGTCTGGAACCAATACATTAGGATTAATATAATGTATATTGGTGAGGCTAAATAGACCTTAAAACGTGGTGGATGCTAGTGAGAAACTGGTGTGTGTTGTTATCAGCCCTGTTTCATATATATGCTTAGAGATCTCATTTTTAAAATAAATTTAATAAACCAGAGGAGGTAACAAGCTTTTATGTGCAGCAAGTAGCTTTTGTGACCCATTTCAGAGAGGGCTGGAAGTTTATCCCGGGGGCTACTAGGCAGTACTGCTGACCCCCATCTATCTTATCTATCTATCTATCTATCTATCTATCTTTCTGTCCATCCATCCATCCATATCTATCCTAAAGAACTGACTTAGAAGGGTACAGAAGGAAACTAAGAAGAATGTATTAACTAAGTTGAAATATGAAACTGAAATGGCACAAAATACCTCAATAAATTTTCATGTGATAGCTGTTTTCTTTATAGGAGTTCACCTGTTAGGTAAGTCAGCCAACTCTTGCTTTGCTGAAGGTGAGTCTCTCTAGGTGGTGAATTTGTCCTCAGTCCCTTCAGGGTTTTTGTCTTCTTTTTTTATATATTTCTCAAATGGTGAAAGTAATCCCTCTTGCAAACTGAATTTTGCCTGTGGCAACTCTTCTGAGGCATTGACTTTGAGCATTGTCCAAAGCTAATTAAATCAAAGAGTATTGATCAAATAGTTGGCTTCGTGCTTTGGCTTTGTGTTCTCCTCACTTGAACAAGAAGCTGCCCTGATGTCTGCTTATGTCTTTAGGAGAAACAGAGAAGGAAAGAAGAACTTGTGTCTCTTCCCCTGCAAACAATGTGAAAATGCTGGGAAAATTGAGGGAAAAAATGTTTAAAGAGGAAGAGTAACCTCGAAACTGGAAGATGCATTGGGATTTTCAAGGGGCAGGAACATCTGGAGAGCTGACAACATCTTCCTCTGCTGTTTGCCAGCACGTTTC
This sequence comes from Mesitornis unicolor, assembly GCF_000695765.1. NCBI lineage: Eukaryota > Metazoa > Chordata > Aves > Mesitornithiformes > Mesitornithidae > Mesitornis > Mesitornis unicolor. The sequence goes on along the minus strand of NW_010167807.1, from coordinate 12,518 downwards.
TAAAGGGTCCTTGCCAAAAACTTTCCCGCAGTGAGGGGCTTTAGTCAGAATCACTACAAAGAGAGCTTTGTGAGGACAGTGCTGCCCCTTGTCCCCTCATGCGTTCTGGTGACACAGGCAGCTTAGACCAGCTCTGTTTTCGGGAACTTGTGGTGCTCTGCATGAAAAATGCAGTAACGGCATTAGCAGGGCAATTCTGCTTGGTCACATGAAACGTGATTTTGCAAACAACATGATGAGAGGATGAATCTGGTACTGGCTCCACCACTGAGGTGATAGAAAGCTTTGTATTTTATTGCATGGAGTACATGCGTTTTACATATGTAAAGTATAGGTGCATAATCCAGTAGGATACAACAGATTGAAAACTTGTTTCGAAACTCACGAAACTTTTTTGCAGTTTGATAACCATTTTGTTGGATTTTTAAATAACCTATAACTTTTATTAATATCTAAGTCATTGTCCTGCATTAAATGCCAAGTCTTATATCCTCTACTATCTTACATTTAACAGCTATTCTGTTAAGCATCTTCAGGCTTACTGATAGGTAACCAAAAACAGTCCCCCAGCACATTGCAGAATTTTGTCCATTAATATTACATAGCATTTGCTCCTAATACATGTTACATATGTGTGGGCGCTGTAGTATCTCAGTCACATTTATGACTTCATCTTGGTGTAATGCATAAAGCATATGGTGCTTGTATGGCATCCATATGAGGAGAGTTTATGCATCCTATCTGTGTGTGTATATGTTTCTATATTTAATCGGTGTGAGAGCAAATATCCCAGCCAAAGAAGAATTGTTTGTGGAAGAGTAAGTGCAACCATATTTCAGAGTAAAGGCTGTAGCAAGCTAATTTTAAGGTTTTGCATATAACGGATGAAGCTGTTAATAGTGCCTCGGCATCAAGATAACACCAAATAAAAAGGAGAGGATCAACAGGTGCTCATCCTATGGTTTTGGTATTTTTCTGTTTTTGTTTTAAATACTTTAGTCCTAATGCATAAGGGGGAGGAGGATACATCACTGTCATGGAAACGGGGCACAATGGTGATTAAGATGGATGTGGATCTTTTGTTTCTGGGGTGCATGTGGCTGCTGAGGGGTCTGTTACTGTTGTGCTCAGAAGCAATTTGTTGAGATTATCTGCTGTGTGCCACTTCCACGAGCGAGCGCAGCAAATGGACACCACGTGTGTTGGCGCTTCCCATCCGAGTAAATGCCAGCAAATAGGATCCACAAATTTGCTTTATTGTTGAGCAGAAGGGCCTCTAGGTAGGGTTGGGAGTGGATATTTCTGTCCACCAAAAAGTTAATATTGTGATGAATTGCTTTAATTTGTTGGGGGTCAGGAAATAAAACAACGTTTTTGCTGCAGAAGATTGGTATTTAGTGAGAGATGAGTGGAAGCTAGAAGCCCCTGGGGCAGTCGTTGCTGTGCTGGGTGTTGGGGTTGAGGATGTTTGTCCTGCCTGGTGATGAGGACAGTCCTGTGCTTCCCCATGAATGGCCCTGCGTGTCCAAAAAAAAAAAAAAGATCCTGTGCTGTTCTTGGCAAAGCTTCCCAAAGAGCTGTGAAGGACCAGCCATGGCTCTGAGCCATGACTGCGTGCCAAGGAAATCCCAGTCTTGCGGGGCAGGTGGCAAAGTGCCCGCTGATTTTTGGGGAGGTTGAGGGAACATCAGCGTTTTGGTGCTGGAGATGCGGGTGTATTAGGACAGCCTTAGGGCTGCTGTAGGGTTGCAGTGGCTGTTTTGGGAAGATTGAAAATAGCACCGCATTACAGTGCCCATAGCAGAGTTGCTTGGCATACACATGTACAGCTAATAATTCTCTGGCGTTGCTTGTGGGTAAAATGCCCTTCTGCATTACTAAAGGAGCAGAAATGTCCCGACACAGGGATGCGATCCAGCCCCCCCACTTGTCCAACAAAGACATTTTTGTCACTAAACAAAAGACTTTCTCAAGGAATATATAGATACCCAGAGTCTGAATTTATGCTTCTCTCCATGGGATGAGTCACTGCGCTGGTTTTTAATAGAGCCCCTCTGGATTTATGTGGCTGCTGCTTAGATTAAACCCTGATCCGGCGCGTGAAATAAGATTCAGTAGTTGTCGTGCTCTGCTGCTGTCCTGCTACTTGCTGGTTAAAGTATGCTTCTGGCTTTTTCTGAGCAGATAGCAGTTACCAAATACATTATGGAGCATCCTCTTTTTGGGTTATACCGACTGCCTGTGCATGTTGCTACTTGCTGCTTTTAAGCAGGCACCCAATACCTGCTATCTTGTTGGCTGTGTTTCATTTAATTGAATCCAGTCTTATGGATACCTTCAGTGAAAGTTTAGCAAGGGGAGGGGAAGGAAATTAGCTATACGGCATGTTATGAGCGAATAATGGAGTTGTTGTGATTATTTGTAATGGGAATTTTTTGTTTCCCCCTCCTCTGTTGGGACTTGCATCTTTTTTTCCTCCAGTCACTGCCAGGTTCTGCTCCAAAATTCATAAATGTGATTTTTAACACCTTTGGAGCAAGAGATGGTGATTCCCATGGGGAGGGAATTGAGCTGGAGTAGCCGATGGGAGAGCTGGGGTGCAGTGGGTGGGGCAGGCGGTGGAGGAGGAGGAGAGGCAGAGGGAGCGGGTTTGGAGGGAGCGGGAGCGGCGCGGAGCCCTGGATGCATACCTGCTGGTCTCCGCTGTAAGTAAACCTGCACGTAAAGCAGATGGATGGAAGGCAAAAAGGGAAAGAAAATTTATTTTCCTGTGATGCTATTGCCTTTGATTTTTTTTATTTTTTTTTTTATTTCTTAAGTAGCAAAGGCTTATCTGCCAAATAAACCCGCTCTGTAAGAAGCAAGGATGGGCAGAAACTCTTGGAATTAAAATTTGTGAGCCTTGCAGTCTGCTTCTCTGGGCTTTGCATATCTTGTGGGGGTTTGTAAACTTTGTTTTGCTTGACAGCCTATCTGCATCTGTGAGAGAGGGTTTGCCTCTGGCTAGTGTGCCCTTTGCATTAAATTAAGCAACCCGCCCTGTCCTGTACAAGCTGATTGGGAACAGCTGTATGGCTTGTCTGTAGTGCAGCAACTAGGTTTTTACCTTCTTTAAGTTTTTTTTTCTTTTACTGCAGCTTTTGCTTTTGCTTTCAGTGTCTTCTCTTGTGTGTCTGTCTTCCATCCCCTTGTGCTGTCTCTCACTGCTGAATATTCAAACTCTTGATCTGCACATGGGCTAAAAATTATTATTGCTTTGAACTTACAAATGAAGTAAGTGAATTCCCACATCCACTGCAGGAAAGGAAAATATTCAGTTTGAAATATAATTTGGAGCCTATAGGAAAATACATCTGATGAAGTTTGTGCTAATTCTATAGCTTTGGTACCAAAGCACCAGCTCTGTTATTGTCAGGAGTATTGCATGTAAGCTCTGTATTTTAATAGTAACGCCGTATGGCTAATTAGTTGGAAGGCTCTTTGAAGAAGCCGGGGTACTGACTAAATAAGCTCTTATTTTTCAAAGCAACTAGAGGCACTCTTAATTTACAGAGCAGATAGTTGTAAAGCTGCCTTCACTTTGCATGCTAGGAGCCAGCATGAAGCCCGAGCGTGCTCGCAGACAAGTTTACTCCAAAGCTGTCTGCTAGGATTGGTGTTTGTGTGCTCGAGGGAGATTTCTGGGTCTCTGGCACAGTAGCACAGCATAAATTTGTGCCACTGGGCTTGATGTGTCCAGGAGGAGTATGTCATGTACTGAATGCTCCTGCACCATTGAAATCAGTGACAGTATTACCCATCTCTTTGCTGTTTACAGACGGGTTCAGTCCAATAATGAAGAGAAGCTTTGAGTTTCTAACCAGATGACATGGCTAATCCTGAAGCATGTATAAAGTGGCCGTAGTTATTAGGAGATTTGTGGCTTTGAAAGTTCGGATTCCCTTAGTGCAGTTTGTTAATGGCAGGATTTACAGTAAGTGAATAATAGATGAAAGTCATCAAAAGGCTTACAGGGGATTTCTTGTGACGTAGCGCTGGTCTGTCTCATGCCATAGCTGGAGATTTCGGGGTGGATCCTAAAATTTTTTTTTTTAAAGGAAGGGGAAGGGAAGGAGAACAATGCTTCAATATTTCGTATTGCTTTGGGAAATCGAGTTGATGGTGCGATGTGTTGGGAACTACAATCAGTGCAGAGCAGTGTGTGCTGAATTCCCCTAGCTCTGACTTTCCCCTGTGTTCGCAGTGCCCCGGCAGGGAGCAGACCCTTCACAGCCCCCAGGGTTGCCAGGCAGCAGGGCATGGATGACCATGGCCAGCTCTTCTGCATCATGCACGGTGAGCAGGGCTGGTGCTGCACCTCCTTGCCATCCAGCTTGTCTCTTTGCTGAGGCACAAGTTCTGCCATGCTCCCGGGGGTGTTTTCATCTGCAAAAGCTGGAGGCCACTGGCACCGGGGGCAACAGCACTAAGTGTTTCAGCAAACTGGGAGCTGCTGGGACAGTGTGTGGCCATATATCTCCTTCCCTGCTTCGGTGTTCATAGATTAAGTCCTGGCCAGCTGCTGGCCTGGGGTACCCATGGCCCCTTTTTGGGTGCCAGCATCAAACCCTGCTTGAAGGCTGGGTCAGGGCTGCGGGAAGCTCCTTCCTGAGCCTGCAGGGAGTAGAAATCAACAAATAACTCTCACCATTGTCTGGATGTGATGAAGGTGTGAGTGGTCTCAGGGGCAGAAAAGTTGTGGGGTGGGATCCTGACATGGGATGGAGGGTGAGACCTTGCAGTCTCCTTTTGTTTTTTAATTTAAAAAAGAAAAATATATATATTTTTAAACTCTGCTGTCATGTCCCAAGTTGGATTGCACTTGTGTTGAGTTTGGCAAAATCTAATGAAGGTGCAAGTTGGGGCAAATTCTGACAAATTCTGGCTGCAGCAGCAGCTTGGGGGGGCTGATTTTCTGCTGGGAAAAGCCAGTTATATGAACAGACGCAGAAGGCAGAGTCTGATCCACTCCTCTGACAGTTAAAATAATGTTCCCTTTTGGGGCTGCTGCTGGTGTACTGTCCTGCGCACCCAAGTCAGTTTCTGGGGTTGCACCCCCGTTGTGGCCTGCTCAAGGAGTGCTCATACCTTTTGTAGCTGGCAGAGTGGTTACAGCAGGCTGCAAAATCTGTGTTAAAACCAGAAAATTCACTGTGTGGAAAGCATTGGTTGGGAATTTGAAATCATCTGCAAGCACTAATCCATTGGCGCTCTGAGGAAGGCATGTCTGCTTTGTTTGTGTTGCAAAATCGAGTGAAAGTCAGGAAATGTTTATGGCTGCTGCCATGCGCATTCATTAATTCTTCTCCCTTTTGGCCTCGTCCAAACTTGCTGTGGTAAAAACAGAAAGTGAGGATGTAATTAGAAGCTGGTTATAATGTGAGCATCCAAGAAAAGAGGCAAACATACTGCAGACAGGCACATGTATGTCTGGCATTGCCCAACTCCTGCCTTTGCAAACTGTTTTGTTGCAGAGTCCTGACTGTAGTTCCTATATTCACTCGTGTGATGGTGATTTTCTCTGCCTGGGCAGTTGCCAGCTGCAGCAAGTTGGTAGCTGTTGCTCTTGTTTTACTGGTGATCTGCCTGGGAATCCTGAGCATCCATGAGCCAAGTGCTTGAATTCACAGAAGTGCACTTGCCTGGGCAAAATTAACCTCTGTGGATGGGAAATGTTTGTGCTCATGGGGAATTGTAAAACTGAATGAGTGTCGGCATGGTTTGCTTGTTTTTCAGAGGGCGAGTCCTTTATTCTGGCCAAATGTCAGGAATGTCAAAGATGTATTTAGGCAGTGGGAGAGGAAAGGTTTGGTGTGACTGACGAAAACTGTTGAGCAAGAGAGATGGCGCATTGTGCAGGGTTATTATGGTTAGAAACCTGTCGCAGCATGCAGAGGAAGCACGGTTCAGTAAGCCCATAGTCAAAGCCGAAAGCAGTTCATCCCTGGGATTTACTGTATGCACAGCCTGCCCTCACGGCCAAGAACAAAGTAGCGATGTTAAATAGCTAAATAAACCTCCTGTCCCCGCGGGCGATGGTCCTCAAAAGACAAAAATGTCCTTTGAAAGAGTGGCTGCGAGTGAAATGAGACGCTGCTGGCCTTGCTGGGGCAGGCAGGGTTGGCTGGGTCTCATGTGGTCCACAAGCATGGCGGTGGGGCACGCTGAAGGCCTTGCCATGAAGAACGTATGTGTGCAAACTTCACTCCTTTTCCCTTCTTCCTCAGGCCTCCTGCAGTCCATCCTAAAGTTGCAAGAAGTAACATGTGGAGGGACATCTGTGTGTACAAGTTAAGGCTC
>NW_010167807.1:5558-6163 GCF_000695765.1 Mesitornis unicolor | reverse complement strand
CCTTTATTAAGGTTTTTCACAGTGTTGTCAGATCACACCTTCAGACTTTACCCATGCTCTGATGGAAGGTTAGGGTTTCTCTTCTGCTGATAGTAGAGAGCTGAATTTCTCATCTCAAATACATGTTTTTGGCTTTGTGAGCTTCGTGGTCAAATCACAAGGTCTGAGGATGTTGAATGACAGGCATTGCTGCCCCTTGGTAAGGAGGGAGCAGCTGATGAAGTAGCTACTGTTTTCGATATTAGCAAGAATCCTGGTAAATACCCAAAAATGAGTGGTCTTTTGAAGGCAAATAGTCTTTGCTGCTAAAATAAATCTGAAAGCCGTGGATTTGTTTCTTCCCTATCTGCCCCCCAGCAGTTGTGGGGTAATTTGAAGCTTGGCCTCTCTCTGTTAATAGAGCTCCTCTCAGAAGCTCAAGTAAGCTTGCAAAAGCATTGGAAATAAGTGTCTTCTACCCCAGCATACCGCTTCCTGCTGTAAAATAGACTTGATTAAATTTTCTGGCTCTCCCTTTCATTGCTTGCAGACATCCAAACCCTTCACTTCTCAGTGGAAAGAGGTACTTTGGGAATTACAGCTAATGTTGAAACTTAGAGATTGTG
>NW_010167807.1:0-5545 GCF_000695765.1 Mesitornis unicolor | reverse complement strand
AAGGTTGTAGAGCGTTTTTTTTTTTTTTTTTACTTTTATTTAAAATATCACTGTAAAACTTTGCTGCTGGAATAAAAGCTCTTTCAGTGGGATGTGGGTTTTTTCTTCCCTTTTGGGCATTTGTGATAATTCCTGCATTGGGGAAAAATAAGAATTTTTATCCCAAAAGGATGATTTCACCACCCAGGAATAGCCTGGGCCTGCCACTAACCCTGCCCTGCCCTGCCCTGCCCTGGCTGGCAGCACAGTGCAGCCCTCATGGACTCACAGACCTCCCAGCAGCAAGCTTTGCACCAGGGGGTTGTCACATTCACCTGCGGAATTTTTTGTGGCACCCTCCCCGGGTGCTACATCTATGCAAAAAATCCTGGATTATGATAAAGAGTACTCTTTATCTCCCATGCTGAACTTCTCATGCAACTTTGAGTACAAAGCGTTCCTCTTAGGTTAAATCTACTCCTGACTGTCACTGCTGCCTGGTGTGATTGGAAACCAGGGGCAGGATGAGATAAAAGATTTGCAGAGAGGAAGAGGGAAAGATGTGAGCTGGATGCTTAGAAAGAGATTGATTCAGAGGAGTGATCCTAAAATAGGCTGGACGAAAGGTGGAGAGCCCTGGAAATAGGGTAGTGAGGTGTGAAACACAGTGACAAGATTTGGGCACTCAGGGTGAAGTGGAAGAAGCATTACGTGCTGTATATGCTTTGTATATGGGTCGCACGTGGATGGCTTCTGACCCATTCCTCCTTACTTAATGTGAGGCATGTGTGCTTTCCAGTTGGGTGATTTACTTCATGTTTTGCAAATGTGAACTTGTTTGGGCTTCCTGGTATGGAGTGAGTGCTACACCCTGAGAGGAACAGTGTGGAGAAGGGAAGTCGCTGCCATGGAGGACTGAAGGTTTTCAAACAAATAGCAGTCAATGCAAATCAATCAGCAATAAAGGAAAATCTTTATTTTGGCTTATTCTCTCAATTTGAAAGACGATGTTCCAGGGCCTCTTCATTCACATTTGAGATTTGCTCTCTAGTTTAGAAGTATTGTTTTAAAAAAAAAAAAGCCAGACATCTGAACTGATGATAACATGCTGCATCTCTGCAATTAGCAGTAGCAGTGGAAACACTTTGAGCATTGCTCACTACACCAATGGCTGCAAAAAAGTAAACAGGGATTTATTTGTGTTCCACTGTGTGCATTGGGTGTGCTCTGCAAGCAAGTCTTACCTGCTTGGGTCCTTGTGCTTCTTGTGAAGCAGAAAGTCATGCATGGACCTAATAGATGATAGCCCTGCCTTTGCAAACTTCCTTCAGATGGATGCATTGGAGAATAATCTCATTAGGTATGTGGAGCAATTACCCCATGTCTGCATGAGGCCCTGTGTAGCCCAGAGGGGAGGGGGTCTGTAGGGTGGAACCATTGAGCTGGGACATGAGCTCCACACTATGGGTTTTTTGAGTTTACTTGAGGTTAGCTCTGGTGAGGTCCCATGGACCCAACACTGATGGGCATTCAGCTGGAACATACCCAAATCAAGACGTTTTGGAAACTCTATTTGGTAAAAATGGAGCATGAGGCAAGTTTTTCTGTTGTTGGCAGTGGTAATGGGGTTAGAGGTGTGGATTTAGGAGGATGACTTCACTCCTTCACCCCTGTGTTGTAGCTGTGTTACCAAGTGGCATGAAGCAACCAAGTGTGTGGCCTTGCCCTGTCCTCCAGGGGAGGGCATGTCTACATCTGGGCTCCCAGAGGAGGATGAATTGATGCTGCCTTTGGCAAAAGCGTAGAGGAGGTGTAAACCTCGACCTCTCCCCAGGTCCTCAAGTAGAGAGCAATTGCATAGAGAGCAATTGGGAATGATGAGCAGTTGTATAGGACACCAAACAAAAATTCTCTGGTACTTTTATTGCCTGCAGCTTCAAGAGCGTGAGTGTCATCAGAAGGGCAGGAAATCATCATGGCTGGGGGACAGCTGCATCTGAACAGCAGTAACACAGCATGGGTCAAGGAGTAATTGCAGCTGCTGATGCCTGGTTGTAACTTTTTGATATTATTTTGGCCTGTTGCAGCAAAGGTAGAAAGCTGGTTTTTGTCATTTTTTAAACTGATAACTATTCATTTTAAATTGCTCAGTTGTCTTGTAACTGACAATGATATTTGTGAGCAAGGCCAGGTATCCGGCTAACTGTCTGTTTGCAGCAGGGCTATGAACTAACAAATTACATGGCACATTCAGTGCCACGATGTTTTGATGCGATGAGACCACTGCTGTTTGTATACTCTGCAGCTAAAAAGGGAACAAATAGAATTTGTCTTCTTAATACCCATTAGTTTGTCTCTAGGACCCAAACCCAAAAAGCACTCTGTACACCTTTCTCCTAGGACTTTTAGATGCGGTTGTGGGAGTTGCATGTTTAGTCAGATCAGATCCTTTGTAAAGTTTGAGTCCTAAAACCTCTGCCATCCAAATGCAATGTCACTCCTCTCTACTGCTAGCACAGCCAGTAAATCAGCAAATCCCAAAGGATTTTATGGCATCCCATGGGGGCAGATGGCTGCAGTTGCATAATCTGTTATGTTTGGGATGTCTGTCAGAGCTCATGGGGGCTCCTTTGGTGTGGAGGAGATGTGCAGTTCCCAAGCCATCCTCTTCAGATGTTTGTTCTGGGAGAAGAGGAGGCTCAGTGTGGCTGTTAGTGCCCTTCATCCACATCCTGGGTGTTTCAAAGGTCCCCACTCTGCTTGTTGCTGAATCACAAAGCCCTGGGTGTGATTCTGAGGCATCCCTACAACATGCAGGGCAGAAGTGTGTTTATTTGCACTGTGCCAGCATAATTGCAGTGATCTAGCCTGTCTTCTTTCCACACCTGTGACCGGGATGCGCTTCAGCTGGGCTCTGTTGTCTGCGGTGAGGATGCCTTTCCTTTCAAGTTTGGAAACCAGAGGTAGGAATGCCATCCAGCAAAAACCAGCCAGTTCTGTCTGCTCCATGGGTGCAACTCCCTTCCCTCAGGCTGTGCGACACGTCTCTGCCATAGGTAGGTGAAGGCTGCTGGGGGGAACGGAATCGTGGTCCCCTCTGCCACCACCAGCTTCTTCTCCTGTCCCCCGCTCTGCGCTGCTGTCACTGGATCAGGGCGCTGTGCTGGGTTTAAAATCGCCATCTTAAGGTCTGAGTTTTTGGAAGTTTGCTCTGACTGGGTTAATTTAAAGCTGGATCCCTTCCCTCATGTGGTTCATTTGTACTGTTGCCGAAATGACTGCACCAGCACCTGGGCAGGATACAGGGTGGGAGGAAAGCTGTGGCGTTGTTTGGGGTTGGCCGATCCCACATTTAAGGTGTCTGTGAAAAAGTAATCCTTAAAGCCAATGGCTTCACCACCTTAGACATTGCAGCAATTCAGTGGGATAGGACATGCTGGCCTTGTTTTTTTTGTGGAAAGAATTGCCTAGGGTGCTGCAAGGGATACGCAGCACAGCAAGGGAAAAGGAATTAAGTTCTCTCAAATTCAAAGCCACATCATTGCATCGATACCAGCTAGACTGAGGTGTCTCACCAGGCTTTAGTCATGGTCCTGTTTTGCAAGGCTGAGCTGAGTCTCATCTTCCAGCAAAAGCCGCAAGCAGGCAGTGAGTCCACAAAAACACAGCAGCAGTCCTCCCTCTGCTCGCTTTCCATCTGCCCTGGGAGTTCAGGATTTCATGGTGGGCAAAGAGGTCTTGCCTCCTGCCAGAGGCATGTTTGCCATGGGGCTCTTGCAGACCAGTGCTGGAGCATTTCTTCTTCTTGGTCTTAAATTCTGAGTGGTTTGCTTTCACTGATGAACGGTGAAGTTTAGACCTTGCCTCATCTATTTGTTTCTGCCTTTGCTTCTCTGAGGTGCTGGTGTTGTGTTGGCATTATGTTGGTGTTGTGTTGTGTTGCAGCCAGCCTGCAAGCAGCTCAAGTATTGCCACGGTGAGCATGAACTGTGTGATGCTCAAAGCTACAGGCATTTTTAATCCAGTGGAGGATTGGGTCTAAACAGCACCAAGCATGCTTGTACAGGCTTATAAAAGGCCACAGAAACTTACCTTGAAGTTTAACTTCCAATTCGTTTTTCCTTCAAGATTTCAGTAGATTTAGTTGCATTCTCTGCTATAAATTTAATAGTGAAAATAGTTTTGTTCTCCCAAAGCCACTGCTTTGGCGGTCCTGAGAAAACCCCAGTATGGCACAGTGAGTCACAGCCTATGTGAGACTTGGGTCTGCTGCTCTACCTTGGCCACAAGCTGAGGGTTGCTTGTCCTTGAAAGCCAGATGGGAGCACTCTTGTGTACCCTGGGCCGTTTGAACACACTGCCTGGGTATTACTGGCCTCTCAGCTCCATGACTGAATTTTCCATAGCCCTTTCTGCCTTTCCTACTGCTTACTAGGGCAGGCAGAGAATGTCCTGTCCCTTGCATCTGCCATCATCTGCAGAGCTTGGGGCAGGACCAGGCTTGTCGATGACGAGATGCTGGATCAAGCTCATTCCTGGTGTGCCTCAGCTCCCTGCCCACAAGAGCATATTGAAGGAGCATCTGAACTTACCATTGCCATTGCTTTCTGCTGGGATAAGTTGTGGTTGCAGAGCTTAGTTCTCTGGGGAGGTGGAGGAGAGGGGTTGCTCATGGGGTGTCTCCAAGGAGGTGAAGCCTCCTGCAAGCTCTGCTGCAGCAAGGTTTGCCTGAGACTTTGTAGCTCAGTGCTTTCCTTTGACTACATGTGTTAATGTAGGCTTTAATCCTGCCCAACCACACAGCAATCTGTGAAAAAGTAACCCTTGGTGCTTGCCAAAATCTGTCCCGAGTGGCCTGGGTGTTCCTGCGGGTTGAGGGCAGTGAGGTGAGAGTTTCATGAGGAGCCATGTGCCCTTCTATCAGTCACTATCTGTTAGTCATTAATTTGCCCTGTCTTACCTGAAAAGCGAGTTAGCTCATTTGCCAGTCTAATGGAGAGATGGTTTGTTAATTTTAGCTTTTAAATCCCCCATGGGGGTGGCGGTTTCAGTTCTGTGAGGGTCTGCACTGCCCTTCATCGTTCCAGCCTGATTGAGTTTCAACACATTTTGCCATGCCAGAGTCTTTCAGGAAAAGCATGAAAATTAGTGGTCGGTCTGTCCTGCTAAGGGCACTACAGATCTGGGACAGGTCTAGACAGGATCTCTGAAAGTGATCGTCTTGGCTGAGATTTCTTTTCCATGCCCTGGTGGGCTGCATGACGGACTGGGGTGTCAGTGATGCTCTGTGTGCATCATTTCCAAAGCACTTTCCAATCCATCAGGATGAAAGGTTCTGGAGAAATGCTAAATAGTATTATTAGTGTAAAATAAACACACTTCTTCAATATTTCTGATACTAAAGTGGATCCAGATGCTTTCTTATGGCTGCTGGGTCTGCTTTGGTTTTTCTGCAGCTCAGTGCGGCTGTCTGCATTTGTTCAAGTGAGATGGGATGTGACAGAGAGCTTGTCACAGCACGCTCTTGTCAAATCTGTAAACTTTCATATTTATACATACACAGAGA
>NW_010167806.1:0-18029 GCF_000695765.1 Mesitornis unicolor | reverse complement strand
AATATATTGAATAATACTGGCCCCAGTACAGTCTTACAGTCTTCTCACCCAACTCACCTCTGACTTGAACTCTAGGTAGGTAGCTAGTATGTCCACATGCAATGCTGTGGCACAGCTGCATACCTGCTGAGGGAGCAGCTCCAGTGTGATCCAGCCCAAGTCTACCACTTCTTGGACAGGTTTCCGAGGCTGAGAAGAAGGGTGAAGTCAGCATGAGAAGTGTAAAACACTGGGAACGTTTGGACCACTTGGCTTTTTCTCTTCTCTTGAGTAGCACAAGCCTATGTGGCAACTTCAGTAGCGAATCATCAGTGTAGTAGCCACAAAACAGTGGCTTTTTAAAGTATAGATGTATCATGTCTGTGTTCATACACAGTCAGCATGGGTGTTTAAATGCTCACAATGTGGTTGGTTTTCTAGAGGCACTGCAAACTATTCCTATTGTACAGTCAGATATACAGCTCTGCAGAAGATGGGAGATGTTAATTTTGCTTCCTGTAACCCATGTAACATCCCTACAAAGTAAATGAGAAACTGGGAAAATTCATTTTTGTCCTAGGGAATGAGTTTGAGAGAATGGATAATTGGGCAGAGGAATGTTACACAGTAGCAGCTAGAAAACAGATTATTCATCCTATATTGGAGGAATAAATAATTGGTTTCATCTGGATGCTTAATGAACTGTTTGCTGGTTTATTATTTTGAATTTGTTGTATTGATAATCCAAACATCATCTGTCAGGAAACAGCCTGTTGCTGGACCTGTCTTTGTTATTCAGCCTGAGAAGAGTATTTGCATTCAGTTTCAGTATAGGGACATAATAGAGGATACCAAGTTTTTTCAGATAAGCTTGTATCTAGCCTGTCCCTTTTCTGTTTGCTGTGAATGTGAAAGGCTGCTCTTAGTGTGACTTCACATCAAATTTTCTAACAACTGTCTACATGTTTTCTGCTTGATACATTTTTTGACCCACACCACAGCCTGACACTTTCAAAATTTAATCAAAGACTTAAAAAGTTTCCCAGGAGGAGAGGATGATAAAAAACCGCACCCTTTCCTTTGTCCTGTAATCCTCAGACATAATTTTTAATTGAAACAAGTGGCATTCAAGATACAACCGAACTGAAAGTCATTGTTTTCTTAAAGTTCCTTCTCCAGTCAAAAACTTTACTGTGTTCATATCTCCTTATAGCAGTACTTTTCTGCGCTGCTAAAGGAGGTGAATCTATACTATGACTCCAGACTGGGATTTGCCCGTAAAAATGGCGTAGAAGAGAATAGAAGAGAAATAGACTTTTATGTATTAAGTTAGTAATTCTTACATATTTTGCTAGATTTTCTTGTAGTTCTGTATGACTCACAAACTTGTTTCATGTTTGTGAAGTGATCTCTTCAGGTCTTTTGTTTCTTTAATGGCAGTTTATACTGCAGTTTACAAAAATATTTTGGGTTACTAAAATACAATGCATTTAGTAATAATTTTTTATTCTTTTCAGTTAGGATGGGGATTAGTGAAAATACTATTCTATTGTACATTGAAACAAAAATACTTTAAGGCTCAAACTGACAATTGGCTTGTTTCAGCGTATCACATCACCATGTGTGTACAGAGCTGCAGTAATGGTGGACATGAGTGTCTTCATGCACACAGCCCTAACCTGCAAAAAAGGGAAGAAAATGCCATTTTGATTTCCTTCAGGGACAAACTAAAACACATTCCCTTGTATTCAGTGCTGGAGGATATTCTTGGGCAATTACTATGTCTTGGCTGATAACATGAATCCTGACTTGATGTCAAGTGAACATAAACAGCATATTGGAAAAAGTGCATCAAATGCTAAAAACAGAATGTCATGCAATTTTCTCGAACAGAAATGTACTTTTCCTTGCCCTTTGAGGGGGCGAGAGCCTGCACTAACAATTCACCTTCGTTCTGAAAATCTCCTCTAGGTTTTGCCCAGTTTGTATTTATAATGACACCAGTGCAACTCTAATGAAAACTTGGTGCCTCTCTTGCTGAAGCGAATCCTTTTTGTGCTGGTGCAGTTTATCAAAAGGCGAGGCTTGAAGTCTTGTTAGAGCTGTGTGTCTTTACAAGGGCTTTCAGAGCTCTGGCTGATGCAAGATCACAGACACAATATCAAAAGGGTGCATAAATGGGAGAGAGGAAGGCAGCAAAATTACCAGTAGTCATGGCTAAAAACGAGCATGATGTGCTTCAGAAACTGCAAATCTTTGTAATCACAGAAACAACGTGAGCCTGTTCCTAGTTTTCTTGTTGCTTATCTTATCATGCAGGTGGAAATAGAAATAACTTGGGAACCTAGCAAATTTTCTAAAACAAGCTTTTCCCCCAGCAGAAGAATTAATTGTATTTAGTCTTATACAAAAGGCCAATGACAAATTTGCAGTAACTAGTGTTCATTTATTCAGCACTGGTCTGTTTTCAAATGTAGAGCACAGCATAACCAGAAAAGTAACATGGGAAATGGACAATGTACTGCATGTTAGTAACCATATATTCTTATGATGATTTTGTGAGCTTTTGTGTTGTTGCTAACTTAGATATTATGTGAGGCTTTGGTAGCTATACTGAATATGTATGTACAAGTAAAAATTATCAAAGGTATTAAGATCAAGAGATATAACTATTTCTTTTTTGTATGCTACTTCCTTCGTCTTTCTTCTGCTAGCATGGCATGACCCCTCTAATGCATGCAGCCTACAAGGGGAAGGTAGACATGTGCAGGTTGCTCTTGCGACATGGAGCTGATGTTAACTGCAATGAACATGAGCATGGATATACTGCCTTGATGTTTGCTGGACTTTCAGGTAACTTCTTACTGAACTTAGCTCACTGATTTTCATTACATTGATGGGTACAATTCACCATAAATTAATAATTTAAAGGAAAATGTTGACATGTTTTTATTATCCAGGTTTACCATTACTTACGTGCACCATGCAAGTATGTCAAGACCAGTAGAATCATCAGGACAGTGGAACATGATAGCTACTGTTCAGGCTTGGGAGCTTTTTCATATAAAAATTGATTTTGATCAGCATTTTGAGGCATATGGGAGTCTATCTGTACTTTGTCCTGTTTGTTACAGATCTCAGAATTTAGTCTCCCGTGACAGTTTTGTTGTGCATTGGGATACGTTCTGTTTAATTACACTGTGTTACACTGAAAAAGGTGCTGCACCAAACTGCCTTTTTAGGGCTCCAAATCAGTAGCTTTTTAGTAACATTTAAGGCTTGTCAAATCAATCCAGTATTTTTCAAATTTTGCCTTTTTCCTACGTTATTTTTGCAATTAATCTTGTCAGCTTTTAAAAATGTATTTGGTAAGTTTTAAAAACATGTTTCCTCACATTAATTTTCCCTCTGCTCTTACATGATTTTTTTTTCATGAGAGTGCTTGTAGCTGTATATATCTTCTGTCTCAAGTGGCTTTCCTCTTGCTATTTTTTTTTCTCTGGTGAAAGAAACAATTTTTTCTTTGAGAAAAAGACATTTCATAAAAAAACCAGAAAAGTTCTCTTCTGGAGAAAAGACTGGATTCGGGAATATTGGGTTATTTTAAGTATCTTCCTTACTAGGCCATTTACATTGTCCCAGAAAGGAGATTCTAGGGAAGTAAAATTTCTTAGCAGGTAGAGTTTAAACTCTGCCTTCTTTTGTCTTAAGCATAAAGAAGAAAGGTACATGTGTGTAAATGAACCTTAACTAGATCATCAGATTGCTTTTCTGCTAAAACTTTGGTAAAAAGTTCTGGGAAATTTTGGTGTTCTGTGGCATTGAGCGGTATCAGAGCTGCAGCTGATAGATGGGAACAAACTCACAGAGGTTCTTAAATGACTTCAGCTTTATGGGAAATGCTGGAATTTTACCATCTTCTTACAGCTGAGCTTTTAACTGCAGATAACAACCATCCTCTGTTTGAATGCTTTTAAACATTGACTTTAAGGTCTATTTTCTGTAAGTGCAAAAGGTACATGTGCACTACTGATGCAATGCCTTTGTTTTTAAATCAGAAGCATTCATTTCCCATCCCTTTCTTTTTTTATATTCGCTTTTCTGTACTTAGTATATGCACAAATCCTGATAAAGTAAGAGTACCTTTGAAAGCAGAACCAGCACGAGTGGTGACAAGTGTCCTTATTAGGCTCTGAAGGGCACCAATTAAGTCATCTAATCTTCCCATCAAATTTTAGCTTCATTTTACTTGGTGTTTAGCCCAGTCTGAACACCCAGTTCCCGCTGTGGAGAAAGGAACAATCTGTTCTCTTCTCTGTGCTCCAGCTACATAATAGTGCTGGATTTGTTTTTCTTCTTAGAATAGCAAATGTTGTAGTTGAACTGTCAAACTAGATTAGTAGCATTTGCTTCTATACTGCTATCCAAAGGGACCAAGCTCTAGTGTAGTTACATGCATACAACTCCCATAAGCTAGAATGTGCATTACAGAGAGCAGAGTTATACCCTGCTTGAATTTAGTTTTTACTTTGACCCTCTGAAACCATAAATAAGTAGGCAGCACCGTGCCTTTCTGTTTATCCACACTTGAAGTAATGACACTAAGAACATTTATTTCCCACAGTGTTATTCCTGGTCTCTACGAAATTTACCCCTTGTTTTTCCACAACATAAAGAATTACAAGGTTTGGTGTGTTCTCTCTCATTCCCCATGTCTTCCCCTCAAATTCAGGAAACAAAGAAATCACCTGGATGATGCTAGAGGCTGGAGCAGAGACTGATGTTGTCAACTCTGTGGGAAGGACAGCAGCTCAGATGGCTGCTTTTGTGGGTAAGGTGAAAGTCTATTATCATTTCCTAAAGAAGTAAAATGTTTGATTCTGGTATTTGTTATCCAGTAAACGTTATTTAATGACCTGTTATGAACTGATGCAGCTCTTCAGCTTTCTTTCCACATCTCATCCCATAACAGAGTCAGTTTGTGTTCTGTTCCCATGCTTTGTTTCATAAAAACACAAATGATCTTATCTGACGGGAGAGATGCTGCTGCTCTCCAGGTGTGCAAGGCTTTGAAGTGTCATCACTTTTCAAAAAAGTAAGAGGAAGCTTCTGACATTTGAGTTGTCAGAACTCAACACTGTATGAAGTGCAGGTATGTGCTTCTGCAGTACAAAGTGCATAATTGGAGCTTACTCTGTGGGAAGCAATGAACACAGCGCTAGGAGTCAGGAACTCTCATCCGAGCTTTGCCATGAGCATGCTGTGTGCTATCGATGAGTCACCTCCTGCTCTTCTCCCTCTGCCTTTGGGAGAGGAAGAAGTCTTGGAACCTGCTCTGAGGTAGTCAGTACTTACTGACCTGAACTGGACCAGAACAAGGTAAGAGATTTGTCATTCCAGTGTGCTGTGTGATCCTGGGCAAAACATGGAACCAGGCTGGTTTTTCTGTTATGTTTCTTTTTCTTGTCTCTTTTTTTTTTTTTCCTCCCCCTTTTTCCTTTTTTACCCATCTTGACTGTGCTGGGAGAATCCTGGATTAATGTTCCCAAATATACCACTTTTTCTCTAATTCTAGCAAGGACCTGTGATAAAATACTACCAGAAAAAGTGGAGTCATTTTAATGAATCAGCTGTTGCTGTCCAGATGACCTTCCCAACAAGCAAAAGCAAGGACCTGTGTTTTCACTTCAGCACAAACTTCTCATATTGTTGAAGTGTCTGAGAACTCTCTTGCAAGTCCATTAGGTGTTCTGCATTCAAGACCCTACCTTCCCATTTAGATTTACTTCCTTGAACAATGAGTTAGTGCAGTTTCAATTTCAATTATACCTCATTCAGGTCTTTTAAAGAGGAAAAGATTGACATTGGTCACTCAAGGTTCAAGCAGCAAAGCCTTAACTATTCACTTAATATGTCAGAGAAGTTCATTCCTATTAATTCTACTTCGGGTTTGGAGAGTCTTTTCCAATGTGATGCTGAATTAATAGCAAATGGAGAATGTTATCTCCAACTTTGAAGAACTGTTTAAAATCTCATCATGTCACCAAGACACAATAAATATTTTTCAGGCATACTGAGATAATGCTACTCTGTAACTACAAAGTCTGAACATTGGACTCTATTCCTGTTCTTTTTTTATTCTCTGTCCAATCAACATTAACTGATCTGTCTATGTGTGGGAAGTGAGGATACTTCTTCCCCTGTTATTTGTCTTACTCTGTGCTCTATTAGCTTAGAACAGTTTCTTCTAAAACAGCGGAGGATTTTAAATGCTGGAACTTGGTTGGCTGTGTCTTCTACTGATTAATAGGATTAGTGCCAAGATAAATCAATCAATTTAAAGAATGTGGTCCTGAACTAGAGAAGCCAAGTTTTACTTTCCCTTTAGCCAAGTAATCCATCATGTTGTCAGATGTAGAAAACAAGAAGGGGGTGTAACTTTTCTCATCTTGTTACTTTCATCACAGTCCTTTTTTTGGTAAATTTTAAGCATGTTCTGTTCTTATAATTGCTGCTGCTTTAGGTTAATATAGTACTATCTGTTTCAGGTCTGAAAACTTACAAGTCCCAATGCAAATGTCATTAATTTTTGAAAGTACAAAGTGGAGAGAACTTTTCTTGAGAAATTTTAACACCAACGTGACACTATGTTTAGTGTAACTCTAGGGAGAAATACCCATTCTGTAGTTGTGGCTTACTGAGGAAAGAGGATGTGGAAAAGGGAGAGACTTCTCAAAATGAAATTTCAAGAAGTCATTCCCTGCTGGGAGTCAGTAACCTACGCTTACTGAATGTCAAAGTTACACTTACTGAATGTAAAAGAATGGCAAGAGATGTGGGTTACCAGTGCAAAGCACCTCATGCTAAGCTTCCGTGTGGGTAATGCTCACCCATATTGCTTATATTGGATATGGTTTTAGGTCCTTTTTTGGGTTATTATTTAATTTTATTGGTGATTTTTTTTTCTTGTGTGCCTCTAGGTCAACATGACTGTGTGACTGTCATCAACAACTTCTTTCCACGTGAAAGGCTGGACTACTACACTAAACCACAAGGCTTAGATAAAGAACCAAAACTGCCAGTAAAATTAGCTGGGCCTCTACATAAAATTATTACCACTACTAATATGCATCCTGTTAAGGTGGAGTAATATGTTAATTGTATCAGTTTGTTGGCATGGGAACTGTTTCTTTGTCAGAAAGCATTCAACTCTTCAGAGTAGAATTGAGATCAAAAGCATTATCCATTAACTCAGATGCTTCTGAAAATGGGAAAGAATCAGGCTCAAAATTTAGACATGACACAAAAATGAAGCTATTTCAGTGTTTATATACACCAGAATCTTGAACTAACACCTTTAAGTGGAGAGCTTCTTATTTTTTGTATCAATAACCATAAATAGCTTTCTTTTTGGCTTTTTTTTTCCCTAGCCCCACTTGAAGTGGAAACATAAACCAATTTCCTATCCTAACAAAATCTCATTGTTCTCTCAATGTCTGTCTCAGCATGTGTCTACCTGCCTTCCTCACTAGTTCGCCACAGTAACACCTACTGCTGCTGTTGTGTCTGAAAATATGGGCAAGAGATGTTTATTTTTACTTCCCAGTATATTGGCTGAAAATAACGTCTTTTATGGTTTGCTCTTCCAGTGTAGTTCAGAGAGACTAATACACCTAAATTAAAAGACAAGCAGGTATCTGCAGTAGATACAAACAGTAATGCGCCACTGGCAGCTAATTCAGTGAGTAGAGTATACAATGTCCTCCTGTAATGGTTGGTTCAGTGCTTTACTAGTCTACCTGAAGTACTCCGAGGTTATGTGAGGTTGATGTGTTCTATGAAACTGCTTAAACCATACAAGTCCAGGGTTTTTTAGGGGTTAAAAAAGAAAGACATTTTAGGCCAGTGTATGGTAGTTTCTGTAACTGTTTCTTTTGAAATGGTTTTGATTCTTCAGGTTCTTACTCTGGAAAAAAATCCTTATTGATTTTAATATCAGTCTTAATTTTGAATATGTCTTTTATGGGAACTGTGAACTACAGGATACTGGATAGTAATACTTTAATAATGACTGAAAAAAAGATGGGGAAGCCTGCATAAGATGGAAGCAGAGGAATATTAGAAACTCCGCTGAAATTTAGCTACAATGACCTATATAAACTTTAATGCTAATGCACAAGTTTAAAAATATTAGTTCCTAATTGGATTGCATTTTCTGCAATCTTTCCTTTAGATTGTGTTGCTGGTAAAAGAGAACCCTCTATTGGCCGAAGTAGAAGCTCTGCAGAAATGCTACAGGGTTCTGGATCTAATTTGTGAGAAATGTATGAAGCAGAAAGATATGAATGAAGTACTTGCTATGAAAATGCACTACATCAGTTGCATCTTCCAGAAATGTATTACGTTCTTAAAAGAGCGAGAGGATAAACTAGATGGATTTATCAAAAGGTATGTATTTCTGGAGAGGTCTGAAGGCATAGGTATGGAGCAGCTTTACAGATATCAGAAAACGACAACTGTAATAGACTGAATTATCTTGGATAAAGGCTATGCCAAGTAAATTTAGACATAATCGCAGTTGCAGTCACTTCAGCATGGCACTGACTCCCTCTTTCCTGGGGTACAAAGGAAACGTTCCTAGAGCTTCAGTTCCCTGCTGGAACTGGTTAGAGCTTGGCAATCAGACGTACACTATGGAGCAGCAGAGAGCAACATGTGCTGGAGAAAAAAGGGGACTGATAGGCTTGAAAAAATAATTTCTCAATCTGCGATATGGATCATCTGGGAACATTTCTTTTGCCATTTTGCTTTCCAGCAGTCATTCAGGGTGAGATTTTATTTTCAAAAACACTTAAGCAACCAAGAACTGCAAGTCCCACCGGCTGTGGCTGAGACTTGGACTCTTAGATCACTTAGACAGATCTTCAGAACCTACTCAGAGTTACAAAACCAGCTGCCTACTCTTAAGTATCACAGTGAATGGCTCAGCTTTGAGAAGTATCACATTACCCATAGACTTCCATGGATTTCTACATGAAATTGAAAATAAGTTATCAAGTCAGCTTTCACATACTGAAATCAAATATTTCATCAGTGATCCATAGAGAAAAGTAGGAGCTAACCAGATAAAGATAGAAGAATCAGGACTATAACTTGTTATTAAACATAAGCAGAATTTGTATTTTAAGGTATTGTGTGTTCTTTAGTGTTTATTTTTACAATGCTCTTTTTTAATCCCAACAAAGCATTTTAGTACTTCAATCTGATGTAGATACTAGCCTACCTGTAGAGGATTATTTTTGTCTGCGTGGCTGAATTAGAGCATTGTGGTCTCAGAGCATACATTTAGTTACTTTATATTTCACAGTAATTGTGTATTAGAATAAAAATAGTTTAATTTGCATTTTAAACACTGATGCATTGGAAGTTACCAAATTATTTGGAATTATAATTGTCTATAATTTGAAAGAGGACATAATCAGGAGGACTGAGTACAGCATGCTGTGTATTTGTGCTTGAATATTTACTATGTGATTTCTTATTTGACTTTGGTTTTAAAAAATTTAGTCTCTTGAAAGGGAGAGATAAAGATGGTTTCCCTGTATATCAAGAGAAGCTAATTCGAGAAAGTATCCGAAAATTTCCTTACTGTGAAGCTACCTTGCTCCAGCAGCTCGTAAGAAGTATTGCTCCAGTTGAAATAGTAAGTTTTTCCTATCAAGAAAATACTTTCTAAGCATCTTGCATAGTAAATTCCATTTTAACTAAGCCATCTTTCTGTTTCTCAGCTTCTGCAATGTATTGTATTAAGCAAAGGTTTTTGAATGTCCCTGAACTCTCTGGCAAACTGGAATTTTATTTTACTGGAATTTTATTTTTCACTCTAAAATACTTCAACCAGTAGTTTTGGGGTTTTTTTGTCTGTGCCTATAATGAATGCTTAAATACCGCAGCTTTTAAAGAAAATTAGAACAGTTTGTTTCCGTGTCAGAGCTTGCTTTTCCTACTCTAGGATGTCTCATTCAGGGTTTTTTTTGCCAGTTTGCTTTTACAAACTGTAGAATCAAACACAGATAAAACCCATTTTCCACCCTATTTTCACAATGTCTAAATACAGTTTCAGATCAAATAATTTTTTAGATTTAATGCATTTCTAGTGGACACAAGAAGTTGGTAATATATGATGGTAGGAAAAGGGAAACCATTCTGTGAAGTTCCTTTTATCACAAGGAGAGGCACGATGATGCAGTATAGAGTAAAACATATACCTAAATTAGGAAATCAAAACTACAAGTAAAAAATTTAACTTCAGTTTTCCTCATACATCTTTGCTAACATACTCTTCATTACAGTCCTGTTAGTTCGTAATAAATCTTACACAGGTGGTGTTATTCATTTTTTTACGAATGTTCTCTCTGGTCCCTGAGAGCTCCATGTTATATGCAGTAGCACTGGGGAAGTGGAACGATTTTGTGTTTGGATTATGCTGAGTGAATTAAAAATAGTCTCCATCTTAAGTGGCTCCAGCCTACTAAAATGTCCTGAGGCTTAATGCAATCCCCACTGTTTGTCTAAGCCAGAAAAATACAGTGTGAAAACATAAGCCATCGTGATGCATTAAGACTCACTTTAGAGTAAATATTTTCTTTCCTGTCCCTTTTTTCTTAAAACAGCTTGCAGTCTTTTCTGCCTTCTCCCTCTAAAGAAATACAGGAGGATTTCTGTCCTTTGTGCAGAACTGGGAAGGAGGAGATGCTATCAGTTTTTAGTTGTCTGGAAGGCCTTGACCTATGGCATGCGCAGTTATTACTTGGATTTAGTCTGAGCATCTCAGCATTGTCGTAGTAGTTATGATCATGCATGTTCCATGGTAATCTAAGAGTTTAAGGATTTACTTAGAGCTGGGGCATTCTGACATTTTTTTCCTCTAATGTTTACATTATTGCCCAAAAGAATAGTTGTAATTTATGGTTACCAGTAAAATACACTCAATCTTACGGCTTGTATTGCACGGGAAAGATGCAGCAAATAATATCTAAATAATAATATGGAAATAATTCTTTTGAAGATTTTAAGTTCTGAGCATTTGGTCTGAGTATCTGAGTACACTGAGCACAACAGTATTTCAGTGACAAGCAAAATATCCTTCTGTGTGCCAGCATAGAGACTAATCTGCAAAAATCTGCTGCATATGATCCACAAGGGGATGACAGCGTGTAAAGAACACTGACTTCATTAATAGTAGTAGTAATAATTTACAGAGTAAAAAATGATAATTTTTATTTTTCCCTTTGTATATAAGGTTAGCTTTATATATAAAAATTGAACTGTATAAATGTTAGGTTGTGCGCGTTAGCTGAAGTTCTGTGATTTAGTTTCATGTTCTTGCTGCTATGGCATTGTCAGACTGCAGCGGGCCGCACTGAAGCTTGCATTGCTTGGTTTGTTACTCTCCTGCATATCGCTCCTTATGACAGTGTTGGTTTTTCATCTCATCACCACCTCTGGTCCTACCTTTCAGGGTTCGGATCCTACAGCTTTTTCTGTACTTACACAAGCTATTACTGGCCAAGTGGGTTTTGTGGATGCTGAATTCTGTACGACTTGTGGGGGAAAGGGCGCGGACAAAAGATGTTCAGTATGTAAAATGGTAAGAATTCATAAATAGTTAGAATGAATCACAAAAAACAGCGCCACTGAGGTACTGAGGATTTTGAATGCTTGACTATTTACTGTGTAGATTTATGAAGAATGGCATGTATGCCTACACTGAAAATGTTCAAGCCATCTACTTCTGGGAGAGATGCCTGAAATTCACAAGGAGGAGGACTTGAATTTTCAAGTGTGTATGTTTAAGAATTAAGGAAGAGTAAAATTTCTGTATGTTCAGAGCTAACAAAACAAACTATTATTTCTAGAGTTTTATATAGGTTACAGTCACTCCATATGACCTTACAAATTGCTGTAAAATACCATTAAGTAATACACAGAGAGAGATTTAACTTGGTACTCTATGAAATACAAGAATATTGTATATTTTTTTAGTACATAAAGATGAATTGAGAGCTCTGGTAACTTTCAGGTGATGTACTGTGACCAGAACTGCCAGAAAATACACTGGTTTACCCACAAGAAAGTCTGCAAGACCTTGAAGGAAATTCATGAGAAACAAGAACTAGAAGCTGCCAAAGAAAAAAGGAAACAAGAAAGCAAGCAAAAAAAAGGTTAGAATCTATCATTTTCTTGCTGAAACTAATTCTGCATTAACTGCACCACAAGGAACAATAGTAACAGGTCTTAAAATACATAACAGCTGAGGCAGAAAGAAAAATCTTTGTTGTAACAACAGCATACCTGCATTTGTTGAAATTCTAGTCTTTCAATTTACAAATGTTAAGTACTTTCTAAAATCTGGGTTTTAATGCTAGAGTTACCCAGGTTGCTACAACTAAAGCATTTTGGATTACACTGCACTGTTTCAAAATCCAAATCTTTAAATCATACAGAAGTTAGATGCTACTCTACTTCTTCTTGTCTTTAGGACAAGTTGGATCAGCCCATTCAATCTAGTTGCAAAAATCAATGTCGATGTTTACTCTCCTGTAACACTTCCTTCTTCATAATCACAGTACCGGGTTACTTGGGTATTTTGAATGTGAAGAAAGCATGCATTACTCTTTAAACTGTTCATGTTACAACAAGAGTTGCTGTTGCATGAGATCATGATGACTGTGGAAGTTGGAGGCAAGGATATTAGAAATCCCTGAGTATATTGCATATCAGTACAGCAAAACAATGAGCTGTGAGCAGTGTGGTACCCACATACACAAACTTGCAGGTTCATATTAACTGAACAAGTCAGTGGCCAGGTGCCAGAAGGAGAGACAGGATCTGGGTGGATGGCTCTTCTCCCTCCTGTCCTAAAAAAGGAAGCTAACCTTTTTTTGACACGTTACTATGTGTTACTAACCTACCTGTTAATCTTCACCAACTTCTTCAGGTACGTGGCCAATACACTATAGACTTTACCAGATTATGCATTGTTAGCAAGACAGTGAATTCATCCTAGCTTCAAGTCGCCCTGTGAATGGTAGTGCATCAAAGCTCTTCATATCAACAGTAGTTTTATTTCAAAAAGCTAATCATACCCCCCTATAAATCCTACACATCATGGGGTTATGGTGTGGAAATCCCACAGCTGCAACTACAAGCAAAACCAAGAGTTTTAAGAGTTTTCAGTATAGAAGGGTGACTGTTAAGGAAGTCTATGCTTCAATCTGTGCCTAAGACAGTTCTGTGCCCAAATGAGGCCATGGCAGGGCTTTGGCAGTGTTATGGCTGGCTGTGACTGTTTTTAGCTGGCTGTCAGTCATAACAGAGAGGAAGAAACCAAAATGAACTACTTTGGAAGGTGCCAAGGTCCCCCAGCTAGGTTTTCCCCTCTTTCTTTTCAGAATTGATAGCACATAACCCCTACGTAGCAGAATCAGAGCAAAAATGTTATTTAACATTTTTCTTCTCCAAAAACATTGCTTGAAAAGTTATGGTGCAATAGCTGATTCTGTTCCGTGCCATCATCTTATAAATTCTAGGGTGACTCACTTCAACCAAAGTTCATTGTGGCCAACTGCTCATTACAGAATAATTTTTTTCAGTGTGTTACATGCAAAAGTGCTTCCTATGTAATCACCTACATACTGTTTTTGAAACAAAACAGAACAAAACCCACCTGTACACTACATTTAACCAGCCCACAGGCATTGAAAAGCTAATTGTAAGAATAGTGTCAATAAAGCATGTTTTAATTGAAAGTTAAACTAATTGTAGTGTTCTACTCTGCTCCTCTACATATTAAAAAGAAGTATGGCAAAACTGAAGATGAATTAATGATAGCAGTATGTAGAGTTAGTTTCAGAGTAATCTTACAACTTAAGCAACTTAATCAGAACTCTAGAGTCTTTAGTCTTTTTTGATTAAGCTTGGTTAAATTAATCCCAGAACCACAGAATGTTAGGAGTTGAAAGGGACCTCTGAAGATCATCCAGTCCAACCCCTCCACCAGAGCAGGATCACCCAGAGAAGATCACACAGGAACACGTCCAGGTGGGTTTTGAATGTCTCCGGAGAAGGAGATTTCACAGCCTCTCTGGGCAGCCTGTTCCAGTGCTCTGTCACCCTCACAATAAAGTCACACTTGTGACTGATGCAGAGTTTCCTGGTGTTTATTACTCTTCAATAATAAAAATGCTAGCAGATGATGATGCAGTTTCTCTTTTGTTTAGATGAAGTGCAACTAGTAGAGGGTTCTACAGGTGAAGAACAGTCAGATCCTGGTCCAGATGCTACCAAAGAAGTGGATCCAAATCATGCTACTGACCGAATGGAAGAACCTGAGTTTACCAAAGAGATGGAGGCGCTAGCCCTGCATACTGAGAGCCCACGGGAAAGGGAAAGTGGTTTAGCTGACATTGCTCTTCAAAAAATTCAAGATTCTGAGGAGTAAGAAGAGGGTAGGAAGGGACTAAGAGTTCTAGCTGTGTCCCTATATCTCAAGGGTCCTAAAGAATTCTTTATGCTGACCACGTCTGAGTTCTTACAGCATGGCTTATGCAAGACTCCCTATGAAAGACAAGCATGTCTCTGTTCATCATGAGTTGAAATACTGGCTAATCGGTCTAGAAATACTTCAGATTCTGTTGTAGATTGTCAAAATAGGTATTTATTACTAGAGTGGCATAGATCCATCTGTGTGTATACCAACAGTAAGAATAGTAAAAATCTATGAGTATCTGTGGCTAATCAGCCACTTAGTGAAAAATTAAAAGCCTTTTATTTGGATTATTTATATTTTCAGAACCTAAAGTCTATTTTAATTTTAATTTTGATTTTTTTTTTCTGCAAGTACACAGAACTGTAGTTAAAGGCATTGGGAAGCCAACTGTTAAAGTGCTTTTTTACACCACTTTATGAAGCTTTATCTGAAAGAATTCAGTAGCAGTCAAGTTTCTGAAGATACTTATCTGAATTCTAAACTTTTCATGACATTACGTAAATATTTTTGACTAGTGAGTGCACAACAGTAGTGTCTATTTTGTGGCAATTTTATTAAATTATACTGCTCTTTCAGATGTCTCAAGCTGACCGTGAAATAAGTGATTCAACAGAATTATTTCACTATTAGTTTGGTCAAAAATATTTCAAGTTTATCAAAGGTAAATGAAGGGAAGACCAGAATGGCTTAGAATATTTTGACTGACAAGAATAATGGGTCAGGTGAAGATGCCTTAGAGCACACGAGGATGTTGCTTATGAATTATTTCATAAAGATGCTTAATATTGCTCATGCTGAACCAACCTGGTCACAGGGAATGAAATGGGAAACTTCATTGTGCATTGATACAACTGGGATTTCACTTAACCTTTCAACTAAATATCATCTAGAAAATAATCTTCCTTAACTTACACTATTTTCACTCAGATTTACTACCGTGTCTCATGAAATCAATGGGAATGTCACAACTGAAAGCATCGCTTGCTGCGTAAGGATGACAGAATTTGACATTAGATAATTGTTGGATGAATAACTGGTATTTTAACAGGCCAATATCCTTCAGCTTAGAGGAATAAGGACCATCCTCAGAACAGAGGAAGAAGGCTATTAATTTTTTATAATTAATGTATTGAAAGTTTGATATTCTGAAGACTGTAAGAGTGAGGATGCATAAATGCACCTGTACAGCGAATGTACCTGTATTTTAATTTCAAGGATTAGTAAACTGTAAAGAATAAAGGGAAGCTTTTTAAAAGAAGGGAGCTGTGTGGCAATTCTGTTTACTGTATCTGTAACTCTGTTGGGACATAAGGTGACATTCTCACTTCACATGCATGGGCCTCCTGTAGCCTGGGTGTACAAGTCTGATTCTGTGACAGTTGGCAAGCAAGAGCTGCATGCCTGGAACATGGATGCAGAGTCAGGATGTACCGTCCACTCTTGGATCTGGGAATGCAGAAACACTGCTGGTTTCAACTTTAGACCTTTTCAAGGTTTTTCTTTATCTAACTAAAGGGAATTCTCAGCAAAATTTGAAATTACTTTTGTAATTTGAGTATTTCCTAGTATATAAACAGCTACCATTACTCCTTTTTTACTAATGGCTCTAAAACAAATGCAGCCTTTTTTGCAAAGCTGAAATGGATGAGTCTATGGAAAGCACTACCTTTTAAGTACGGTGGACATGTTGTCTGTCAGTGATTCTGCCGACTTGTGCCTTGTTGGACAGCATCCAACATTTACAAACTGCAAACGTGAACAGGTAGCAAACATGACAGTGAAGAGCTTCTGGATGCCATGGTAGGGCTTTTTTGTTTAATCTATATATTCCTGGGACACCTGACTGCAAGAGGAAGTGGGAGGGCCAAAAAATCTAAGGTTTTGATGGACTTTTCACCATCAAAGATTATGTATGTATAAATTATCTCATTATCTTCACTGAGCCCATCCATATGCTTAAAAAGATTACAAGAAATCATGTTAAAATTCTTTAACAGTTACTCCTGTAAAATGTATATTTTCTTTTCAAAATCTATATTTTTTTGGGGAAATGCTAGATTAGTTGTTAAAAAAGATTCTATAATAAAATACTTTGTTGAAACATTGAATTGCAGCATTCTCTGAGCAGAAAACTGAAACTATTCTTACTTTAATTTTTCTTTAATCAAAAGAAGGCAGGGGAAGAAAAAAAAATCTAGGCTGGAAATACTATGCCTCTATTTTGGTAAAAAAAAATTGAAATAAATTACATTTACTCTGAAGTAGCACTGCTTACTCCCTTAGTCTAGCACCATGTTCCAAGAGAGAGACAGTCTGCTTTCAGAGAAAAAGCACCTGGAGCCAGCATTATGCCCTGGCCATGCTGAATGGTGCCATGCATCAGTGAAGGCAAAAGTGTAGTACAGCCAGCAAATCAAAGGTATAGTTACCCCACTTTCTTGGTAGTTGCTAGGCCACATCGGGAATACTGTGTCCCAGTTTTGTCAAGTCACTTCAAGAGAGACATTGAAAAACAAGAGGTCTTGTGAGGGTGGCACCATGATCATCTGAGGGTTGGAGGAATTTGGTTTGCTTAGCCCAGAGAAGAGATGACTCAGGGAAATCTAATCAGTCTTACAATACCCAGAGGTAGTTACAGAGAAGATGGGGGATGCACAGTGACAGGACAGTAGCCATCTGAATATAAGAAAAATGCTCTGGAGTGCAATTAAACACAAAGAGATTGAAGGAGGGTGGCACCTCCGTCATTGGAAATACTTGACTCGCCTCGGCTGGGCACTGGATAACCTAACCTCGGACCTGCTTTCAACAAGAAGGTCGGAGCAGATAAACTCCAGAGATTCCTGCCAGCCTAGACTGTCCTGTCTCTGCACTAACTTAGGAGAGAAAGAAGGCACTCAGAAGAGAAGCTAGAGACTGAAGAAGCGCTTTGATATGTCAGATAGGACTGACTTTAAGCCTTTGGCAGAATGGGGGGTGAAAGATGTGACAAAATGTATTAGTTTCCATCTATGTGCACAATTGCCACTAGCTTCCTTAGTGGTAACAGGCTTTAGAAGCTGAAGTTGTCAGGTGTAGTCTGCAGCACTGTATGACCCATGTGGTTACAAGAGAGTGCGCTGAAAGCAGTCAGCAGTCTTGGGGCAGTGCCTTGTGTATGGCAAGCCCTGTCTACCCAAAAGGACCAGTAAGCAGAGGCCCTGTGTCCTGAGTGGATATTAGCTGCTACAGAGCAGAGCTAGCTATCAGCATGCTTAAGAGCTCATGGTTCCACTGTATTGAGACCAAATGAGCATCGGCATAAAACTAAGACATAAACTTTAATCCCTCTTCCTCTTTGACAGACAGGTTGCTGCTAGTGAACATGGTAAGTCTAATTCTCCAGTAGAAACTATAAGAAATTAAATTATTTATCCTTAGTTTCTTAAAAATTAACTTGCTGTTTAGATTTAATAATTTCTGATAACAAAATCACAGAATCACAGAAAGTTAGGGATTG